>NC_051065.1:86486665-86650802 GCF_004664715.2 Peromyscus leucopus | reverse complement strand
TATTTGGAGCATTAGAGAAGGAGCAAAAAATGGATTCTGGCATAAATTCTAACATAGATGAAAGGGCGAATGTGCAGATTACACATAGAAGGAATTTAGCTTTTTTAAATTATTTGTTGTTTTTTGACAATGGGAACTGTATAGTATGAACTACAGTTGCCTACCAAGAATAAAATTGCTACTTGAGATAAATAACACAAAGAATAAGATAAAAATTCACTATAATGGTTGGTAGTGAACTTGTATGTCTTCCTTTATTTCAGGTATCAGTGAAGATGTTATAATGATCCAGAATTTACTCTCCCACCCTGTAAACATTGGAGTGCCAGTTTCCATCTCCTGCAGATCCAGTCAGAATCTTAAATATAGTAATGCAATAAACTACTTGTCTTTCTTCCTGTGGGATTGATGCCAGAATATAAAGGGCCTGATCAACAGATTTTCCAGTAGTTATCCTGGGATGCTATATAGGCATATTGGCAGTGAGTCAGGGACAGATGTCACACTGAAAATTACCAGGGTGAAGCCTGGGGACTTGGGAGTTTATTATTGTAAGCCCCATACATATTTCCCTCTCACAGTGATATAATTCTGAACATAAACCCCTCTGCTTCCGGTGATACAGCTACCACATGTACTGCCTGTCTAAGGAAGCTAGTCAATAGATTTCTCTACCAGAAAAACCCAAAATATATTAGATAAAAATCTACCAATTATCTGTGTACTCTGAGTTATTTTCTGATTAGGGTATGAACAATGCTGCTTCTACATCTAACAGTTTAGTCAAATCATGTTTCATTTTCATAAAATTGTTTCCAATACTTTCTTGTGATTGGAGAGTCCCTTGTTCATTCAAATCATTTATTCACTCATTAAAGCATTAATTAAACAATGGCTAATTTTAGCAAATTTTCTAGGCTACAGACAAGAAAAGATTAATATTTGATACAATTTTGATATTGTACACCCTCCAAAGGCCTGTTTTAAAGTACTGGTCTCCACTGTGACTGCTGTTGGTAAATGGTGGGATGTTTTAGATCTTCAGGCTACTGAGGATAATCCCCCAAAGGAACTGTTGGAATACCTGCTGCCTATCTTCTGCTTCATGACCAAGAAGTGAGCCATCTTGATCTGCCTCAGACAAATGTATGTATGATTTTAGGGATAGGTCTACTACACAGCTCCTGAAGTCTGATTGCATATGCCATATACCAGGCTTTTACAAACATTCTTGGTAACTTTCTTTTTCCTGAAGAAAACTTAAGTCTCACTGAATCTAAAATCCCCATCAGCCCTGTTCTTCTTACCATCAGTTATGTCTTTCACCTAAGCTTCCTCTTTCTCCTGTACCTCTTCCCTGACTTCTGCACACTAGAGTACTATTTATCTTTCTCAATTTCCACTACAAAACCTCTTTGTTTAAAGAAGAATCTCAGGCCTGAAGAGATGAATCAGAGGAAAAGAGCACTTGATACTCTTGAAGAGGACCCAGGTTTCATCTCCAGTACCAAGATGGTGGCTCAAAAACACATGTAATACCAGTTCCATGGGATCCAACATGCTCTTCTATCATCTGTGAACAACACTTACATTGATGATGCACACACATACACACATACACATAATATATATATATATATATACGCATATATATATACATAATTTTATGTATATTAGCATTTTACCTGTATATAAGTATATTGATATAGGTTTTGCCTATATATGTGCCCATATATACATATACATATGTATACACATGGGTATACACATATATATTTATGTATGGGCAAGACACTTATGCATATAAAATAAAAATAGATTTTTTTTAAAGATGGGTGAAGTGTTTGCACCTGAAACTTCAGCCATCTCATGCTTTCTGAGGACCTGCCTTTCTTCAGGCTCAGTCTTCTCCCTCTGATGCTGTGATGTCTTCTAAAGCACAGTGAGGGGATGTTTGCTTTTCCTATATTTCATCTTTAAAAAATGGTCTGTTTGTTTTTTTTTTTTTTTGTTCTTGTATTTTTTGTTTTTGGTTCATTACTGAAACTTCAGGGCCCTCCTTCCATCACTCACCTTAAAAAGCAGCTGCTTTTTCTCTCTCAGCCTTCAGATTCCAGCAATGGGTGAGTAGTGCTAATCTACTGCCCTCTGTCTATTTTGTCCTTTAACTGAGCAGAGTTGGACCATTTTCATGTTCATAGGGTAGCTGGTTCCTATATTGATGGAATATGTCTTTTCTGAAAGACATATTCAGCTTAAAATGTATGACTAATTGCAAATACAATAAATTGTTTTCTAAGTTTGCTTCCAGTTACACATTTCACTAAGAGAGAATTATTTTAGTCTTCATAACTGCTGGGTCCTCAAGCCTTCATAATGTAGCTCCTTGGAAATTCTAACTGCTCAATCAATGTATACTCATATGCAGCATGAATAATTTACATATATAGATATTTTCACACTCTGATTTTCAAAGGAAGTGCTTGTGTTAAGTATCAGGTTTTCCTCAAAAGCTCTCAGGCTCATGCGTAGTAGGCAAAAAGGCCTTGAGATCTCTCTGGAATCATCTCATGAGAAGGAAACTCAGGAAACAGAATCATTTTCCTGTTCTTCCTAGAGATGAAAAACATCAGAAAGCATAGAGCTGAGAATGAGACCGTTTGTTGTTTTTGAGTCCTAAGTCATACCCATTATCCTGTCTCCTCTTAGGGGGAGCTAATATTAGCAACAGATTTAAAATGTTAAAAAATAGATTAAAAATAGCGGCGTAGCACACCTTAATCCACACTGAAAAGCAGAACTGTAGAGCATCTACAAGTATTAAAACAAAAGCTACAAAAAATGTCTGAAAAAAAAAAAAAAATAGATTAAAAATTCAAATAAAGTTTCTATGGAACATGAAAGCTTGCAGAGATTACAATGTCAAAACTTGTCTAAGATTCAGTCACCATCGTAGAAAGGGATGGAAATATTGTAAAAGCCAAAGATGAGAGGAACAAAGCAAAACAGAGTTTTGGGGAAATGACAGGACTGTTTCGTTTGATGAACTCATAGCAGCTGTGACTGTCTGTATAAGACCTCCACAAGATTATCTCAATCAGCACTGCAACATGGAGTGGGGAGAGCTGATGAGTTATTATTGATAGCTGATAGCTTCGAAGGATAAGAGAGACAGATTTCTCTAAAAGTGTTGTCTCTGATAAATTGACAATGCTCCCTCCAGTGGATGTCCCTACATCTATGGGTCAACCCATGTTGAATTCAGTGTGCAAGGTATATTTATATGTGGACATGAAGTGGGAGGGAAGTGAGGAATGATTAGGAGATTTGGTAGGAGTTAGAGGTGTAGTAGGGGGATGAGAATGAATAATTTTATGCATAAATGAAATTCTCAATAAAAAATATTACATCTTGAAAATTGTTCATCTGAACCATAGTAAACAGAGTCATAGTCATTTGAGGAACATCTGATATGTGTCTATCTATGTAGCTTAAAAATCATGAAATTTAAAGAACAAATCAAATATATTCCAAACTATATTTTTAATACTATGGCTAATTAGGAATTAAGGGGCCACTGTAAGAAAATTAATATTAAGTGAACAACAATTATCAATTTTGTGTTAATTTTGACAAATGTTAAAGAAGGTGGCTCTTAGCTCACCTGACAAACTTCATTGTGTGTTGTTGGCTCTGCTCCTTATCATCTATTCTATGAATATGCTATGACCTTGAGGGTTTTGAAATTTTTCTCAGGATTGAAAGGAGTCTCCTGTTAGAAATGTGAGGAGTCCGGTAAGAGAGGAGCTAAGAATGAGAGCTGAAAGGAAGCTGTATACGTAGAGAAGCAGTACAACTAACAGAGAACAGAAAAGATATCAATTAGCTTGATTAGAACAGTAAAGTGATGGACTGAATGAGCACGGTGTGTGTAGATTCATGTGCTATCCTCAAGATTAGAATCCCACCACTTATAAGCACTTCTCTGGACTCTGGGAGAAAAGCTTTCTGGGCAAGTACCTGAGTGGCTTTTGATACTGAGAAGGCAACCCCGTAGCAGTAAAAGGGCCCCTAGAGTAGACAAAGGGTCAGAAACATCACCACTCTACTGTTATGAGTCCCACGAAAGAAGAAAGGAAGAAGGAAGGAAGGAAGGAAGAAAGAAAGAAAGAAAGAAAGAAAGAAAGAAAGAAAGAAAGAAAGAAAGAAAGAAAGAAAGAAAGAAAAGAAAAGAAAAGAAAAGAAAAGAAAGAAAGATAGAAAGAAAGAAATGCAAAGAGGCTAACAACCATAGCATATATGCAGAGGATCTAGCAATGGCCCATGCAGGCTCCATGATTGTCACTGAACTCTCTATGAGACCCTATAAGCCCTACTTAGTTAATGTCTATGGGCCATATTCCTGTGGTGTGCTTGACCCCTCTGGCTCCAATTCCTCTTACCCCCTTTTCACTGGCTCCACAAGTTCCAAGCGGAGGGACCTGATGCAGATTTCCAATTTTGCCGCTGTCTCCTACTAATGTTTAGCTGTGGATCTCTGCATCTGCTCCCATCAGCTGCTGGTGGAGGCCTCTCTGATGACTATGGGCTAGATACCAATCCATGAGTATATAAGAATATCATTAGGAATCATTTTATTGATTGTTTTTCTATAATAGGTCACTAGGCTATTCAGAGTCCACTTCATGCCCATCCAGGAAGTGTCAGGCATCTGCTCCCTCTGCTGGCATGGGCCTCAAATTAGATCAGCATTGGCTGGTCACTCCCACAAGTTCTGGATTGTAGGATGGAGGCTTTGTGGCTGGGTTAGTGTCCCAGTCCCACCTTTGGAAGTCATGCCTGGATAGAGAGGATGGCTGCTGGTTCAGGCTCCAAATCCTCCATTACTTGGAGTCCTCTCTTGGGGACACCCTGGGAGAGTCCTGGGAGTTTCCATTGCACTGTTTCAACATCACCCTCCTAAATGCCCTCCAGTTCCAGTTGGCTCTCCTCATAGTCTCCCTGCATCACCCTACCTGGTTCCTCCTGTTCTCATTATCACCTACCTGAGTTCACCCACAAAAATCTATTCTATTTCCCCATTAAAAGACAATGGTATATACTCACTTAAAGGTGGATATTAGCTGTGAAGTAAATGATAATAATGCTACAATCCACAGACCCAGAGAGGCTAAAAAGGAAGGTTCTAAGGGGCCACATATGAAAACGTTTGCCTTTTAAGGTACAATGTTGCTGCAGACCAGTGAAAGCCACCTGTGACTACTAAGAGTGAAAGTTAAACTGTGAATATGGTGATCTCACATATTACTGGGCAATCATACACACAAGCAAAACCAGTGAGCAGGGGGAAAATCTAAACATCTCACAAGAAGTGGCTGAAAAAATGCACTGTTTCTGGATCTTTAGATTTCATTGTATTTACCCCACTTTCCCAGTAAAATTTTATAGTTTTCACCTACAGTGAAGAAAATGCTTTCTAGAGACTGGCTTATTTCAATTAAAATTATGTATTCCACTGCCATCAACTATGTACCACTAGCCCAAGGTGCATTTTTCTTTATTGTTGAAATATGTTTGTTTATTAGCCAGTTTTTTTTCCATTCAACCTTTCACCCCTAACAGCTAATGACTTATCTTAAGTATTAGGAAAAAAATCCACAATAAATGTAGTCACTCAGGGGTCTCTGTAGTATATATTTCCATTTTCTATGGATGTTAACAGAAGATGTTGGGTTACCCTGGGTAAGAGATCCATTTACATCTTCTAATATCCATACCACCCTCTACAATGGCTCCAGTAATTTCCGATGCCATCAATGCTGTACACAGTTTGCATTTGCTGCACTACTTTATGAGTGTTTACTTTTTTATATAAAGAGGCATTAAAAATGGTGTGAGCTGAATTTTTTTAATTAAGTTTTTTTATTTACTTTACATGCTAATTAGAGATCCCACTCTTTACTCTTCCCATTCTTCAGCCTCCCCTCCCTAACCCCCGCCCCATTCCCTCCTACAAGAAAGTAAGGCCTCCCATGGGGAATCAGCAGATCCTGGTACATAAAATAGAGGCAGGTCCAAGCCACTCCCCTGCCTCAAGGCTGCAGGAGGTGTCCCACTATAGGTAGTGGGATGCAAAAGCCTGGATGAGCTGAAATTTAATTGTAGTTTTTATTTTATTTTTATTATTACATGACTGAGCTGTCAGCTTTCTCTCCACCGCTTGGCTTTCACCAGGCAGGAAAGCAATACACAACTGTTGGAAAAGAATCATTGGTTACCAGACCCAGGAAGAGACCCCTAAGTTACAGTTATGGTATCCCTGCAAGACATACTCATCAGTGCCAACCGTGCTATGCCTATAATGGGATAAACAACTACTTTCTGGTTGGATTTGAGAGCTACACTAGCAGATGGAACTCATGACTTAGTCATGTAAACTGGTAAAGAGTTCATGTCTGGGAAGGTCATGGTCCCTAGAATAGAACACTACTGTTGTTTTGTAATCACACACTCACTGCATATATGGTTATCTGCATAAAATGTAACAAGATGGGGCCTGTCATCATTTTCATTATTCATAAGAGAGGATGGAATGAGACCCTGAAGGACTATGGACAGAAATGGGTGTGTGATAAGGTAACAAGATTTTCAGTGATTTCACCACTTATGAGGCCATATACCAGCAAATAATCTCCCTCCCATGCCCAGGCTAGGAACCACAAATAAACTCATTTTATTATCAAAGGGTATTGTTGGCATGGAGAAGTGTTTAAGCAGGTAAGAGGGAGGACAAGAAGGAGTAATGGGGTATAATAATAGCCACAACTCACTTTATATGTATATGAAATTATCAAAATTGTTAAGATACAAATGCAAATAATGAGAACCTGAAATTTCAAGATATAGAAAAACCATCTCAATTTGCAGAGAAAAGTAAATTTTATAAACACATGTAAAGAATCACACAGATATATGCACATTCTCTCCATACACAGAGACTATAAAATTATGTAAATTATCTCTTCATTCTTTCTTGACATTCAGGTTTATGAGATCATGTCACATAGTCTAAATATATTTCACAAAGTGTTCCCTGAATAAAAGGTACCAGGTGTGTAAAACTGAGGTGTTTGCATAACCATTGAATCAAACACCAAAACCTCACATCTTAAAATACAATTTTTCACATTGGATAAAATATCTTATTTGTGGTATTCATTCTCTCCAAATATAAACATATGTAAAAATTTTGTGAAAATATAGTAAAAGTATATATAGTGTCATGATTAGAAGGTATTCAAAATGCCTAGACTATGGGTCATATATCACTAATTGATGCACAAACCAGAAATTGGACATAAATAAATGATTTTTTTGTTCTTTCTATTCAAACACATTAACCTTAAAAGAATGGTCCTGAGGGTCAAGACTGTTTTTCTCTTATTTTATTTTTTTTTAGTAAATTATTTTCAAGATCAAGGATGTATCTTTATCTCTGAAAGGTATTTGCCATGAAAGAATGAGACCCTGAGTTTCAATCCCCAATACTATCATAAAACTCAGGTTCAACCAGCAGTGGTGGTGCATAACTGATCCAGCACTCAGGCAAAGAAACAGCAGATCTCTCTTGAGTTCTAGGCAGCTTGTCATACAGCAAGAGATCCAGACAGGCACCAAAACTACACTGAAACCTGTCTAAAAAAACAAAATAAATAAAGAAAGTAACAATCAGCTCCTGGGTTCTTCAATCCTACCTCTGTTGAAGACGCCGCTTCTTACGAACACATCACACACACACACACACACACACACACACACACACACACACACACATACATCAAAGTTATTCTTGGATTTTAATGTGCAGAAAATGAAAGTGTCCAACCAACTGATTTTAAAATTATTTTTGTCTTTGTTTTGCTTTTTGAGACAGAGTCTCACTATGTAGCCTTGACTGACCTGGTCTTGCCATGTTGACCAAACTGGCCTTGAATTCTTGGAGATCCTTCTACCTCAGGATTCTAAGTGCTGGGTTTAGAAACATGAACCAATACACTTCACCAAATTTTAAATTCTAATCATGTTTATAGAATTATCTTTTTACTGGTTATCCCTACCTATTATTATACACAACCCTTTCTGAAAGCCCTCTTACTTTAGGCATGAAGATTCTTTTTTGTAATGATCCTTCATTTGCAGAAATAGCAAGAATATACTCAGATTTCCTTTCATATTTAGTTAAAATATTTCTATAGTAATTCTCCTTTCCCAAGCTTCTGTCCATGTATCTACAAACATTTCACTGATAATTTTCTAATGAAATGCAAAACACACAGAGCTTCATCTATCTCCTTTTAACTTCTGTAGTGGCACAGAGGAATAGAAAAAAATGGTATATTCCCCATGATTTCATTGTTTGTAAAAGAAACTTCATTTTGCTACTCATCTGAACTCATGATAATTGAAGCATAAGTCAGGACTCAATGGAAACTTAGGCTACCAGGCATATTTTTATTGTTCCCACTTTTATATTTTTTTCTATTAACTAATAACTGTAAATTATCATCAAGAAATTAGCAGTTTTTATCAAACTATATCATACAGTTCATAAAGATTCTTAAACATGAAAAATACTTTATATTCAAGAGTTGTTTACTTACTCTAAAATATGCATAGGGAAAGTTGCAACTGAGACATGAAGCAGTGAGTTTCAGCTCTCATATCCGTTTGGTCAGGAGTACACTAGAGGCTGTAAGTTCAGACAATGCCTTATATGCACTTCCAACAATTATAAGAGCTTTGAGTAATCATTCCTCTGTACATCTAGGCTGAGATTTTCTCTTGATTGTAGTACATTGTAGGAAGATTGTCTGATTACAACACTACAGCCATTGTAGAGTATGTATTGTGGAGCTAAAATGGAGTGAAGAGAGTTCAGAGACAAGAAAGCTTCTTCACTCCAATTTTCCATGTAAATCTCAAGGCTGTCTGCATCTGTAAAACACTTTGAAGAAGATGGAGGCACACCAGAAGCAGATGAAGGAGCCCAGCTTCACACTTCTGCTTTCCTGGTGGTTTTTGCTATGGTCTGTATCACTGTGGGAGGCGAGTAGCTGCTTTGTTGACAGTAATAAGTTGCAACATCTTCAGGCTCCACATTGTTGATGCTGAGGGTGAAATCTGTCCCTGACCACTGCCACTGAACCTGGAGGGGATCCCAGAGACAGACTGGGAAGCATACTTGATGAGAAGCCTTGGAGCCTCATTTGGTTTTTGCTGATACCAGTGTAAGCTTGTGCTAATACCCTGGCTGGCCTTGCAGGCCATGGTGACTCTTTCTCCTGGAGTCACAGACAAGGTGGCTGGAGACTGTGTCAGCACAACATCACCTCTGGAGGCTAAAAACATAGGAGAAATATTAGTCAGAACACGACATTGCATTTAAAAGTCACTTCTAAACTACTTTTTAAAAAGATAAGATTATTTTTGTATCAATTTCTTTCAACTAGAGCTCAAATTCCATTGAGGCTGTGCTTCCTAATGATGTAAAAAATTCTGTATGTAATTGACATCTCCACTTTTTGCCATGTCTAAAATCTCATACCTGAAACCCAGAAGAACAGAAGCCCAAGGACCTGAGATGGGGACACCATCTTCCAGCTTTCCCTGTGTTTATGTGTGTCATGACACAGACCAGAGAAAGACCTTCTTATAATATTCTAAGAGGCAGAAACACTAGAAAGAAGAAGTACTTATGCAAATCATACTGATTTCATATATGTCCCAATAAAGAACTGCTCAGGAAAGCAAGCTCTTGTGCCTTTGGGGAGTCTATCTCCCCCTTCTGGCTACCTGATGATATGTTGAGATTTGAAAGAGACTTGTGCATGTATCTCACATACATGGATGCAAAATTAGCACAGTCTAAGAAAGTGTCTGGGATACACTCAGTAGTTTGAAACTAAGAGCATCTCTTAACCATTGTCTTAGTTCAGGGTTATGTTGTTTTCCTTGATGTTTCTTACAATATAGTCTGAATCCCATTTCACTGTCTAAACAGTCCATGAAGCATAACAACATATAATATAAAGAGATATCATATTAATGAGATATCATGACAGAAAATAGAAAGTCTGGATGTCATAGGAAGATGTATTTCTTCAGAGGGTAGAAGGAAAGCCTCATTGAAGTTCACAATCTGCCACAGTTGAGAACAATTTCAAAGATCAGGATATCAAAATATTTGTTTAGCACTGTCCAGATAAACTCTGAATATTGCTTCTTGTGTGTTTTACCACCAAGAGTGATACAGGGTTATGGGAAAACATTTATGGAATGTTCAAACAAATATCTTACCTAGTACATGATTTTTCATGGTACATAAAAGGCAGCAATTCTGATGCAGTTTAAATCAGAAGAGAAAATTTCACCAGGTCCTGTTGAAGAAAGGAGTATTCCTTTCACTTGGGCTATGTAAGCAAGACATTAGCATACTTTTTTTATGTACAAACAATGTCTAAGCTTTTTGGAAGTCCTCAATATCCACAAAACAGACTATCAAGATTCTAGAGGAAGAAAGTAGAGGAAATGAGAGCCCTGATTCAGTGTTGTGGGAGTGCAGTAACTATAGAAACCAATGTGCAATTTCCTTTGACAGCTACAAATACCACATGACCTAGCTATGACTTTCATGTGGGTATTCCTAAAGGCCTTTATAGCCTATGACAGATATAAATGCACATCCATGCATTTTGCTGGTCTATTCACAATAGACAGGAAATGGAATCAACTTAGATGTTCAAAACATAAATGGATAAATATAATGTTGTCAATTTGTGCAATTGAATTTTGTTCAGCTATTAAGAAACATGAAATTATGAAACTTTTGAGAAAATGGATGGAACTGGGAAAATTATATTAACTGAATCACTCCAGTCCCAGAATGATAAGTGACACATTACTCCCTCATATGTAAATCATACAATCAATTTTTTTTTCATTTCTCTGTTTAACTTTGACTACACCTACATGTGAAGAGCTAGAAAGGGATCTTCAGATAGGGGAAGTCTTTGGGAGGGCACATTATACTGCACATGCAACAGGAAACTAAAATGGGGGGAATACTTTGAGAAGAAATGTTTGTTGTTGGTGTGAGAATCTGAGAAAGAGGTGTGGAGGGAGGAGGGAATTGTTGGAGGAGGGAATAAGGGGGTGTGTTGGGGGAAAGCCTGTGGGAACTGGAGGAGGGAAGAGATGGGAGTCTGTGGTTGGTATGTCAAATGAATAAAAAATAATTTTTTTGTAATTTTTTTATTTAAAACTTTCTCTTTCCTTTTACATACAAACCCCTGTTCTCCCTCCTTCCCCTTCTCCAGCTCCCCAACCCACCTCCACCTCCTCCTCATAGAGGGTAAGACTTCCCTTGGGTAGTCAACACAAGCTGGTATACCAAGTTGGGACTGGACCTAGCCCCTCCCCCTTGCATCAAGGCTCAGTAAGGCATTGCACCATAGAGAATGGGCTCTAAAAAGCCAGTTTGTGTACCTAGAATAAATCCTGGTCCCATTTTCAGGAAACCCACAAATAAATTAACCCCACAGCTTTTACTCACATTCAGAGGGTCTAGTGTAGTCCAATGTAGGCTACCCAGCTGTCAGTCCAGAGTCCATGAGATCCCACTAGCTTGGGTCAGCTATCTCTGTGGTTTTTTCCTTCATAATCCTGACCCCCACCATTCCTTCTGTAATCCTCCCTCTCTCTCTTCAATGGAACTCCAAGATCTTGGCCAAGTGCTTGGCTATGAGTCTCTGCATCTTTTTCCATCAGTCACTGGATGTAGGTTCTATGATGACAATTAGGGTAGACACCAATACAAAGTAAATGGGGTGAGAAAAAATTAAAAAAAAATCTTAATAAATAAATTAAAAAGGTATTTTACTATCCAGAAAAGGAAAATGAATTAGACTAGTAAATCATACTTGATGAACATATTTAGGACAATGAATCCTTTGTTATAATGGAATATCTGATGACTAGCATTATACAGGCATTCAATACAAGGAACCAATGTGTGTTATCACCACACTTTTCATTAACTATCAGTACACAAGATAGTAATGTAAAACAACTTAAACAGAATATCAGGGTTTAAGCTGACACCAAAAAAACATCAAAATACAGTCATACATGGGTAAACTAAAGTATCACAGATAATGCTTCATTTTGTAGTTGGAAGTTTTCAGTGTCCTGCCCAATCCTGCAGCTGCTCAGACCCAGTTAAACACACAGAGGCTTATGTGGCTTAATAACTGCATGGCCTATGGCAGGCCTCTTACTAACTAGCTAATCTATCTTAAATTAACCCATTTCTATTAATCCATGTTCTGCCGTGTGTTCTGTGGTTTACCAGTTGGCTGTCATGTTGTTCCTTGGGTGGCAGGCTGGCATCACCTCAGCTCTGCCTTTCTTCTTCCTCTTTCTCTCCTTTCCTGACTGCCTCTAAACTGTCTTGTCATAGGCCAAACCAGCTTATTTATTAACCTATAGGAACAACATATATTCATAGTGTACAGAAAGACATCCCCTAGCACTTCCACTTTTGATCTCATCAAAAGGGAAGGTTTTAGCTTTAATGTAGTAAAACTATATATAGCAAACAGGTATCAAGCAAAAATTTTAGTTACAATATTTAGTATGTTTATTGGAAAAATTAAAGAAAATATTTTATCATCTATTCTATAGTTGTGAGTTTAAAGCTTCATTTCTAATAGAGCATTCTAAGCAACTTCCAAAAATCTAGAATGACTGAGACGGCTGGCTGCCTCAATAGTCACCCAAAGATCTTCTGTGATTTTGGGGCATCCATCTTTAGCCTATAGGTCTAGAGTCTCTCAGTCACTTTTCCCTGTGTCCTGTAGAATGTCTGGCAGTCTCCTCTGTGAAGCAGAAACCTGAAAGACCATCTTGCCCTGTTTTGGCAAAGTTCAGTGGTAATTTCTCCATGGGTCCTGCACATCTAGTCATTATAACATTTTGTCAAGCAGTCTAGGCAAGAACATTTTTTTAACCAAATGGCTAACTTTTGCCATAAGGAAAGCAAACTCCATATGGAGTGTCTTCAATGCTCATCTTCCACTTTGAAGTAAATCAGTGCTGCCCTGAGCAGATGTGTCTCACTGTTCAGAAAGTCTAAGTTTTTAAAACATTTTAAATGCCATATTCTGTAGGTCTGTGGAGTGTTTGACAATTGCCTACCTAATTGAAATATATCTATGTATAGCCAGAAAACTTAGCTAAAATGACTATAAGTTTAATTATCCTAGATGACTATTAATCTGTATTTCTTAATTATATATTGCAATTATGAGCTGTACAATATAATACCTTAAACAAGAGTAGAAAATATATACACAGTATAACAAAATTATCTTTAAATTTGTAATAAACTAAAATCAATACCAATGAAAAACATTCAAAAATGTTGTTGCTCTTTAAAAGTAGATTAAATAATCTATACTTTGATCCTATAATACCAATATCACCTTTTCTTCTTTAGAAGAATATTGCATTTTAATCAAACTCCTGTAAATAAAAATAAACATTTATAAACAATATTTTGAGAATTTGGACATAGTTTTTCATATCACTTCCTACTGATCAGGGGCACTGGCACACTAATGGGGACCCTGAGAAAATTCGAGATAATGTTCAAGTCCTGGAAGACTGGCTATAATTTAGGTTGATAAAATACCATTATGTAGCATGAACCTTAAAAGTTCTTATTAATAAAATCAAAACCAGGGCCAGTTATTGGGGTGAAGTGCTGGATGGTCAGAGAGACAGAACAAGCCACAGCTAACCTCACCTGGCCAACTTCTCAGCTGGTCTTGTTTCCTCAGACTGGAAGCCTCTGTGTTCATGTTATTGAGCCCAAGCTCCTCATTTTGGTCAATGGTACGCTTATACCGCTAAACCTTATCTCTGGATCATCTTCAGGGGTGTACACGTTCTACAGGTAGCTGTTTCCTATTGGATCGTTCATTATAAAGTGGGCCTTCATCTTGCCCTCCATGATCTTTTCCAACTTCTGGCTAAACTACTGCAGTTTCTCCGACTGGTTAGGGTTCGAGCTGTCACCCAGTGTGAATGGGTTCTTGTTTACCAATTCTCGGATGTCTTTCAGAAGCCCCTTGAGAATGGTGAACTTGCCCCCAAGGACAGCCATTCCCAGTTCAAACTCCAGCTCCGGGATTTCCACACTACATGTCTCAGACTTGAGGTCTCTGGTCATGTCTGAGAGATCTGTGATATGAAGGGTGATCTTGGTTCCCAAAGGCTCTACTGCTCCTCCAGACTTCACCTCATTAGTCTGATGCCCACAATTCTCACAGTTGGTGGCCATGATGATAACCTCTTTAAAGTGGGGGATTTGGAATAGCTTCATGTTGGTGTGAGCTGGGGCGTTGCACTCTGGGCAGTTGGTGTTGAACTGGAGCACTTCATTTCTGAGGTCTTCCTCTTCTGACTTCTCTTCTGGTGCTTCTGCTTGGAGACCCAGCATCTCAGCCTGCTATGGCACCTGGTTGTAGTGTGTGATCACCAAGGCATCATCTTTCTGGGGAGCATGTGGGTTTTCTACAAAGCTGTTTCCGGAGGGATCATCAATGATCAGAGTGAACGGGGAAGCCACTTGCATCATGTGTATATCTGTTAAAGCTCAGGAGGTCTTGCTTGATCAAATCTGATCCATGTTAACCTGGAATGAATCTATAGCCTCTTGCTTCCTGTGGGAAAAAAAGCAGAGCCTGCTTTCCAAAGCAACATAACCTTAAATCCAAGTTTTAAAATCAAGACACCTTTAATATATATATATATATATATATATATATATATATATATATATATATGCAGTCTTTACAATCAAATGTCTTTCTGCAGTTAAAAATCCCAAAGACAACATAATCCAAATTCTCTTGTGTAATATCCATCTTTATGTAGCTTATTATATTGTTATATATTATTTTATTTTTAAGACTTATTTTTATGACTATCTATATCCATTCTCTTCTCTCTCTCAAGCCTATGCACAATTTACACACAATGTAAATTGTTTACAGTTTTATTCCATCTGAATTTGTCTTTTGTGTATCTATAATCCTCTGATCATTGCAAACTGCAGCATGACTAAGGATGAAGCTCAGCCCTGGCTGCTGACTAAACCCACCTCAGCTTCCCCACATGGTGTAGGTACTCAGGAGAGTCACACTTACTCTGCCAACTCTGGGGTCCAAGCTGCCACCAGGAAGCATGCAGGTGGCACATAAGCCCTTTCTATTTATTTATTTATTTTTGTCTGCAATAGCAATAGCTAAATCTACCATGCAGTGTGATGTTCAGCTTGGAGACACCTCTGTGTCAGTGATGGAGGAGTGGCAGGACTCAATTGTCCTTTGAATATTTTGTCTTTTACTTTAAGTGAGCAGAGTTGGAACATTTTCATGTTCATATGGTACCTGTTTTCCTATATCATGGAATATGTCTTCTCTCAAAGTCATATTTAGCATAAAATATAGGACAAATAAAAATACAATGAAATTTTTTCTATGTCTTTTTCCAATCCTTACATTTCACTAAGACAGAATTATTTTAGTCTTGATAAACTGCTGGACCCTCAAGCCTTAGTAAGGTGAGTCTATGTAAATTATAGCTGCTTAATCAATGTCTATTTATATGCTGCATGAAAAATTTACCAACAATAAACCAGGAACTTGATTATATTTTGACCAATGAAGTAGTAGTGTGAGACCTTTAGGCATAAAGTGCATTCTAATATTGAGATAAGTTTCTTTGTGTGAAGGGCAAAATCAAACAATGGCACCAAAGTTTGCTCTTTACTTGGGTGATGCAACTGGTAGTTTAGAAATATAACACTAATGTCCATGTCTTCCCAAGAATTGATAAGAATAGATGGTCTCTACATTGCAGATCATGAGTGTAAAGATTCTTGGAAAACTGCCCCTGAGATATGTGCAACCTTGTTCACTAGATTTCCCATGATGATGCACAATAAACATTGGCCTTTAAATTGGGATAACACAAATGGTCCAACAAATGAGGTAACTAGTCCATCTAAGTGAGTTTCTGAGAAGTCGGTTACAGAGTAATAAAAGAGTTGCCTTCCTCCTATTCAGAGCCTTGACACAGTTTTCACGCTAAGCTCCTCTTTTGCATAGTTTTAGCTCTATAAGAAAATTAAAGCAAACCTCTGTTTATGTTACCACCTAATGTCAAAGCAGCAGAAGTGCCTCCAGGGTGACATAACAGACCTGAGGGAAGTCATATATTCATGTCCCGGTTCACATCAGCGGTGCTACTGACCTTGTACCTGCTATCACTCTGGGAAAACTCCTGGAAAATGGCTTTATCTGGTACATTCTGGCATGCATAACAATTCAGTGATGGCCTGACACATGATGGAGTTTGAGATATGAACTTAATTAGTCTTATTAACTAAAATCCCAGAGTAAGATGTTAGAGTAAAAGCTGAAAGATCAGAGGAACAGAGCAACTGCCACAAACTTCTTATCTCTATGAATCCTCAGACTGAATGGGGCTGAGATCCTGTCTCCACCTGCCTTATATTCCTGTCTCCAACTCCTTAGTGCTGGGATTAAGGCATGCACCACCACCACCTGTCTCTGTTTCTCTTTTAGACTGGTTCAATCCTGTGTAGCCCAGGGTGGCCTTGTACTGCTGATCTTCTTCTTCCTCCCAAGTGCTCTGATTAAAGGTGTGTGCCACCACTGCATGATCTCTTTGCTTAACTAGAGGCAAGCTGTGCCTCTCATCTCCAGGCAAGCTTTATTTGTCAGAACAAAAACAAAACATCATATAACAGGGGTTACTCTATGATTTGGGAACAAATCGCACTACCCCATTCCTGAAGCAGCATGGAGATATTTTATTCCAGGACATTAGGGATATGGCTTGAGATCTGTTTTTAACAAGGAAACCTGGTTTCTCCTGAAACTAGTTTAGCAGCTGATAATGATTCTGTCCCCAATGTGAAAGATCATCATAGCTTGAAACTGTACTATAACCCTGTGTTATTTAAGAATTCAGTAAAAATGAAAAAGCCAATAAAAGTACAGATTTTATTTAAGACATACAGCTATATTCAAAGGATGATTTTCAAAGGAAATATGTGTGTGTTAAGTATCAGTTTTCCTCAAATACAGATCTCAGAAGTACATGGGTTGTACTTAGAAAAGCCCTGAGATCTATCTGGCACCTTCCATGAGAAAGAAACTCAGGGAATTATTTTTCCTTCTCTTCTCAGAGATAAAGAGCATCAGAAAGCACAGAATTCAGATTCAGACCCTGTGTTTTGTTTAGAGCCCTAAGCTATAACCCACATCCTGTCTTCTCTTTGGAGCAGCTGATATTAGCAAGAGACTTCAATTTTTAAAAAATAGATTAAAAATTCAATAAGGTTTCTATGGAACACAAAAGCTTTCAAAGTCAAAATGTTGTCTAAGAATCAGGGACCATCATAGAAAAGGGACAGAAACACTGTAAGAGCCAAAGCTGAGGGAGAAACAGAACACAACAGAATCTATGGACATCTCAGTACTCCTTCTTTGATGAACTCACAGCAGCTGTGGCTGTCTGGATAGGAACTGCACAAAATTAAGCAAATCAACACTGAAGCATTGAGGCAGATGAGCTCATCAGCCTGCACCACTACTGGATGAGCTATTATTGATTGTTGATGGCTTTTAAGGGTGAGAGAGACAGTTTTCTCTAAGAGTGTTGTCTCTAATGATTTAAAAATGCTCTCCCCAGTGGATGTTCCTACATCCATGAATTCAAGGTATTCATATGTGGAGATGAAACGGGAGGGTGGTGAGGGATGAGTAGTAGATTTGGTAGGATTTAGAAAAAGTAGGCTGGATGAGAATAATTGGAAGCATAAATGAAATTCTCAATTATAAAAATATTCCGTTTTGAAAAATTCTGTAGTTGAACCACAGTCAAAAGCATAGTATTTATTCATTTAAGGAGCATCTATATAGTTGATAATCATGAAAATTAAAGAACAGATTAAATATATTCCAAACTATATTTTTATGGCTAATCAAGTGTTAATTAATCATTGTCAGATAATTAATATAAAGTGAACCATAATTAACAATTGTTGTGTTAATTTTGACAATTGTGTGGGAAGTTGGTTCTTAACTCTCCGGAAAAACTTCACTGAGAATAAAGTGAATGAATATAGGAAAAATGAACATTCAATTATGTGTGTATTCTGAAGTGAAAATGTAGTGAAGAGAGGTCAGAGGCAAGAAAGCTTGACAAGATTCTTCACTTCAATTTTCTGTGTAAATCTCAAGGCTGTCTGCATCTGTAAAACACTTTGAAGAGGGTAGAGAAACCACCAGAAGCAGCTGAAAGAGCCCAGTCTCACACTTCTGCTTCCCTGGGGGTTTTTGCTATGGTCTGTATCACTGTGAGAGGTAAGCTACCACTCTTTTGACAGTAATAAGTTGCAACATCTTCAGGCTCCACAGTGTTGATGCTGAGGGTGAAATCTGTCCCTGACCCACTGCCACTGAACCTGGAGGGGATCCCAGAGATGGACTGGGAAGCATACTTGATGAGAAGCCTTGGAGCCTCATTTGGTTTTTGCTGATACCAGTGTAAGTTATTGCTAACACTCTGGCTGGCCTTGCAGGCCATGGTGACTCTTTCTCCTGGAGTCACAGACAGGGTGGCTGGAGACTGAGTCAGCACAATGTCACCTCTGGAGGCTGAAAACATTGGAGAAATATTAGTAGATCACATCATTGCATATAAAAGTCACTTCTAAACTGCTTTTAAAAAGATTATTTTATTGTAGCAAGTTTTTAAAACCTGAAGTCAAATTCCATGTGATGCTGTGCTTCCCAATGATGTAAGAAAATTCTGTATGTAATTAACACTTCCACTTTTTGCCATGTCTAAAATCTCATACCTGAAACCCAGAAGAACAGAAGCCCAAGGACCTGAGATGTGGACACCATCTTCCAGCTTTCCCTGTTTTTATCTGTGTCATGACACAGTCCAAGAAAGACCTTTTATAATATTCTAAGAGGCAAGAACGTAGAAAGAAGAAGCACTTATGCAAATGATACTGACTTCATATATGTCCCCATAAAGAACTGTTCAGGAGAGCAAGCTCTTGTGCTTTAGGGAGTCTACCTCCCCCTTCTGGTTACCTGATGAGATGCTGAGATTCAAAGAGACTTGTGCATGTATCTCACATACATGGATGCAAAATTAGCACAGTCTAAGAAAGTATTTGGGATACACTCAGTAGTTTGAAATTTAGAGCATCTCTTAACCATCCTCTAGTTTGGGTTATGTTGTTTTCCTTGATGTTTCTTCCAATATGGACTGAATCCCATTTCACTGTCTAAACAGTCCAAGAAGCATCACGACATATAATTCTAAAGAGATATCATATTAATGAGATATCATGGACAAGAAAATAGAAAGTCTGGATGTCATAGGAAGATGTATTTCTCCAGAGGGTGGAATGAAAACATTATTAAATTTCACAATCAAAGATCAAAGATCTGAATATAAAAATATTTGTTTCGCACTGTCCAGATAAACTCTCAATATTGCTTCTTGTGTGTTTTACCACTAAAAGTGATACAGGGTTATGGGGAAACATTTATGGTATGTTCAAACAAATATCTTACCTAGTACATGATTTTTCATGCTACATAAAAGGCAACAACTCTGATGTAGTTTAAATCAGGAGAGAAAATTTAATCAGGTCCATTTCTTAAAGGAAGAAAGAAATATTCCTTTCACTTTAGCTATGTAAGCAAGCCATAGCATACTTTTTTATGTACAATGTCTCAGCTTTCTGAAAGTCCTCAATATCCACAAAACAGACTATCAAGATTCTAGAGGAATGAAAGTGGGAGGAGAGGGGAGCCCTGATTCAGTGTTATGGGAGCGCAGTAACTATAGAAAGCAATATGCAATTTCCTCAGACAGCTACAAATACCACATACCCTAGCTCTGCCTTTCCTGTGGGTGTACCTAAAGGACTGTGTAGCCTATAACAGATATAAATGCACATCCACACATTTTTCTAGTTGCGTAGGCCCAAATACCTAGGGTCAGATAATCTCACCTTGTTCTACCCAGCAGTGCTGTATAATGAGATGATTTCCACACGGGAATGCTTGCCAGGTGTTTGGAAGTGTCTACACTTGGATGTATGATGTGCTTTGATCTTGAAAGTGCATGTCTTTTCCCCCTCCCATTGGAATGTTATAAAAAGCCTTTTGGAAAAAACTTGGAGGCTGTTGGGTATTGATCCAGACTCTCCTGAAACTATGCTGTGTTTCTGCCTTTCCTCTTCTTGACTAGGTCTCTCTTTCTATCTAATATTTTCTAATCCTCTCTTCTCCTCCTAAGAACCCTAGAATAGGTGGAAAATGTGGGAGAAGGACTATTTCAGATCCCCACAGCTGGTGTGTGCACAATAGCTAGGAAATGAACTTAGATGTTCACAACAAGATGAATGGATAAAAAATGTTGTACATTTGTGCAATAGACTTTTGTTCAGATATAAAAAAACATGAAAATATGAAAGTTTTGAGAAAATGGATGGGACTGGAAAAATTATATTGACTGAATCAGTCCAATCCCAGAATGATAAGTGACATATTGCTCACTCATTCGTAAATCATATCATCAATTTTTTTTCATTTTTATGTTTAATTTTGGCTACACCTATATGTAAGGAGCTAGAAAGGGATCCCCAGATAGGACAGGTCTTTCAGAGGGGATATATCACAACACGTGTATTAGTAAATTAAAAGGGGGAGATGCTTTGAGAAGAAATGTTTGTCTGTGGTTGGTGTGAGATGTTGAAAAAGAGAAGGGTTAAATATATTAAGATTATTTTACTATCCCAAAAAGAACAATAAGTCAGTCTAGTAAATCATACTTCATGAGCATATTTAGGCCAATGAGTCATTTGTTATAATAGAATATCTGTTGACTAGCATTATGCAGACATTCAATACAAGGAACAGAAGTATGTAATCACCACACTATGGTGGTGTTTTATTTGTACTGAAATGTGCTTTTATTTGTATGTTAATAAATAAAGTTGCCTGGGGGTCAGAGCTAATAGCAAGCCGTAGTAGACCTAGGCATTTGTAGTGCATGCCTTTAATCCCAGCACTTGGTAGACAGAGCTAGGTAGATCTCTGTGTGTTCAAGGATACAGCCAGCATTGGAGACACATGCCTTTAATCTCAATTCCAACCATAGAAGACCTAAAATTCTCTTCAGACAGGCAGTGATGAGGCAGTCATGTGTTTGGGTTTACAACCAATGAGAAGGCAGAACAGAAAGACTATATAAAGACAAACACACAGGAAGTAGATCTCTTTTGGAGAGATCTCTTGGCTGTATAGGCTAGCTGCAGCAGGCAGTAAGGCTCTTAGCTCTGATCTCTTGGCTTTCTTCTTTGCATTGGTTCTGTGTTTCTTATTTAATAAGATAGTTGGTTACATCTACACCACACTTTCCATTAACTATCAGGAAACAAGATTGTAATGTTAAACAACGTAAATAAAATATCAGGGATTAAGCTGACACCAAAAACATCATAATACAATCATACCTGGATAAACTAAAGTATCACAGACAATGCCTCAGTTTGTTCTGTTTCCTTTTTTTCTCTTATTGAAAAAAGATTTTTCCCAATATAATATATCCTGATTATGGTTCCCCCTCATCTACTCCTCCCAGCCCTTTCCCACCTGACCTCCCATTTGGATCCACACCATTTCAGTCTCTTATTAGAAAAGGAACAGGCTTCTTTCTATAATAATATAATATAATACATTAAGATAAAAAACAATTAACACATCAGAATTTGATAAAACAGATAGAAAAATGTTGTTGTGTGCCATCTTTCATCACCTCAAGAAGTGAAGAGAAGGTGGGAGTCAAGATTGATTATACAACTGACTTTTTTATCTAAGGGAGTAAAACTTAATTCTCTGGGGCCAGAGAAAAAGGGAGAATCACACACCCACACACATCTTCAACATGTCAAGGGCTCTCATATTTTTTCCTTACCCTTTTCCTGTTGTTTCCTCTCTATCTCTTTCCTCGTGTCTTCCTTCTGACTCCTCCCTTCTTCCTACCTCTTGCCCTCTACAGCTTATCTATCCCAGCAAAATTTTTCAGGCAAAATAAAAATTACAATGAGTTTACATTATATTTTTCAAGTGAATGATCACAATGAATATAAGTAAAAACAGCATGTTCCCCAATACTCCAATATATAGCTAAACATTTTACATATTATTGGTATTAAACAAATTATTTCCTAGTACACACATAAATTCCCATCTAAGCAACTTCTTATAGATGAACAAAGTGTAAGAAAATAAGATGTTTTTCTCAAAAGTTCTTTAACTGGCAGGATGTACTTTTGCTGTTAAAAAGAAAGGATCAATCAGTTTACTATTTGTCTCAAAAGGTATTCTCATAAAAATAGTAAAAGAATCACAAATATAAACTTTTTTGGACAGGCATGTCTTTATTTGGCTTACATGTCAGTTCATCACTGACAGAAGTCAAGGCAGGAACTCAAACAGAGTTGGGACTTGGAAGCATTAACTGAATCAAGAGGCCATGAAAGAATACTGCTCACTGGCTTGTGCACCATGGTTTGTTCTGTCTGCTTTCATGAATAACCCAAGAGTGGCAGTCAGAGGTGGCCCACCCACAATAGTCTAGATTCTCCCACATCAATCACTAAGCAAGAAAATGTGCCCACAGACTTTGTTGTAGGTCAGTATACTTGTTTAGACTCAATCTTCTCCTTCTGCTGCTGTGATATATTCAGAGCATAGTGAGAAGTTCCTTTTCCTCCATTCCATCTTAAAAACTGATTCTTTGTTTTATTTTTTACTTGTTTTTTTTTTTTTTTGGTCATTTCTGAAAGTTCATGATTCTCCTGCCATCACACAGTTTAAAGAGCATTTCCTTTCTCTCTCAGCTTTTAGTTGCCAATGATGATTGAGTGACACCGATCCACTGTCTTCTGTCTATTTTGTCCTTTACTTTAAGTGAGCAGAGTTGGACCATTTTAATGTTCATAGGGTACCTACTCTCCTATATCCATGGAATATGTCTTCTCTCAAAGACATGGTCAGCTTACAATATATGTCTATTTAAAAATACAATAAATTGTTTTCTATTTCTACTTCTATTCCATACATTTTGGTAAGAGAGAATTATTTTAATCTTAATAACTGCTGGGTCTTCAAGTATTAGTAAGGTGAGTCTATATAAATTCTAACTCTTCAATCAATGTCTATTTGTATGCTGCATGAATAATTTACCAAGGATAAACCAGGAACTTAATTATATTTTGTCATTTACCAATGAAGTAATACTGTGAGACCTTTAGGCATAAAGTGGATTCTAGTATCAAAATAAGTTTCTTTGTGTGAAGGGCAAAATCATACAGCAGCACCTAAGTTTGCTCATTACTTGATTGATACAATCAGCAGTTTAGAAATATAATGCCATTGTCCATACCTTCCCAAGAAGTGATAAAAGTGGGTGGTCTCCACATTTCAGATCATGAGTGTAAAGCATTCTTGGAAAACTGCCACTGAGATGTGTACAGACTTGTTCCCTAGGTTTCCTGTGATGATGCAATAATAAACATTGGCCTTCAAGTTGGGATGATACAAACAGTCCAACAAATGAGGTAACTAGTCCATCTAAATGAGCTTCAGAGAAGTCACTTACAGAGTAATGGAAGAGTTACTTTCCTCCTGTTCACAGACTTGGCACAGTTTTCATGCTAAGCTCCTCTTTTGTGTAGCTTTAGTTCCATAAGAAAATTATAGCAAACATGTGCTTATGTTACCACCTAATGTCAAAGCAGCAGAAGTGCCTGCAGGGGACATAACAGACCTGAGCAAAGTCATATATTCATGTGGACTCAGTCCCAGTTCACATGGGGGGGGGTACTGACCTTGTAACCTACAACTACTCTGGAAAGAATGGCTTTATCTGGTACATTCTGGCATGCAGAACAATTCAGTGGTGTCCTGTCACATGATGGGCATTGAGGTATGATCTTAATTAGTCTTATTAAATAAAATCTCAGTGTCAGATATTAGGGAGAAAGCTGAAATATCAGATAAGCAAATGAACAGGCACTGGACTTCTTACTTCTATGAATCCTCGGACTGAATGGGGTTGAGATGCTGTCTCCACCTGCCTTACATTCATATCTCTACCTCCTTAGTGCTGAGATCATGATGGGAAAGCATACAGAGATGGCCAGCCAAATTAGTGGAAAACCATGAACTATGGACCAATAGCTGTGGAGCCCCCATGGAACTGGACCAGGCTCTCTGAATATGTGAGACAGTAGTTTAGCTTGAACTCTTTTGAGGGGGGCACAGGCAATGGGATTGGGAGCTGTCCCTGGTGCATGAATGGGCTTTTTAGAGCACTGTTCCTAAGGTGTGACACCTTGTGCAGCCTTGGTGCAGGGAGAGGGGCTTGGACCTGCCTCAACTGAATGTACCAGGCTCTCCTCACTCTCCATTGGAGACCTTGCCTTTCAGGAAGTGGGAACAGGGTGTGGGTTGCATGGGGGGGCAGAGGGGAGAGGGAGGAAGGGATATCTGTGACTGGTATGTAAAATGAAGAGAAAATTTCTGAATAATAAAAATTAAAAAAAATATGTCACACAGACATAACATCATTCTCTAAATGCCAAAATTGCTTAATTTTTCTCTTGTGTTAAAAATTATGCTGCCCTCATTCCTGGATGTATAGATTCCTCTCATGCATCAATCATTTGGTGTCTTCTCTACAGTACTTTAAGATGAATATTCTGACTTAGTGCTGGGAGACTCAGTTTCCTCAGCTTAAATCATTATTCTGTGTAGCTGGAGAGTTTCTCTCCAGGTCGCACCAAGTCCCCATAGTTGCTCAGCCCACTTATAAAATAAACACACAGATGCTTATATTATTTAAACTATTTGGCCTAATGGCTCAGGCTTCTAGATAGCAGTTCTTATATCTTAAATTAACCCATTTCTATTAATCTATAAGTTTCCACGTGGCTCCTGGCTTACCGGTATCTTAAAATTTCATGGCGGTGGCTGGCAGTGTCTCTCTGCCTCAGCCTTCCACTTCCCAGCCCTCTCCTCTCTTTTGTCCCACCTATACTTCCTATCTAGCTACTGGCCAATCAGCGTTTTATTTATAAATCAATCCTCCATAGCAATTCTGCCTATAGCCAAGAAGATTCCCCTGGAATTGGATCCTGGGGCAGTAAAAGCACAGACTATGGTTTACTTAGGCCACATCCAGTTAATTTTCTACACAAGGCCTGAAGACTAAAATCTTTGTACATTGTAAATTGTCGTTTGTTTTGTGAGACCAGGGATGAAAGTTTTAAAGGTATGAAAGCAGACCAGCTATCCTAGTAGTATAACAAGTACATGATACTTGTTCAAGAGTTCAAGCCCTTGTAAATTCTTCAAATGGGGGCCACTGATCAACATAGTAGGAATTCTGACCTCTGCACAATGTTCTAAAGCACTTGTTTCAATTGTGGCTCACATGTATTTCATACTCTCATAGGACAGAAAATTCACACACACACACACCTCACACACAATTATACAGAACATTTTAAAGTTGCTCTTAGAAACAAGTATAAGAAAAATGGAGATGATTGAATTATTTCTAGGTCTTTCTAAAAATACTCTCTCTCTCTCTCTCTCTCTCTCTCTCTCTCTCTCTCTCTGTCACACACACACACACACACACACACACACACACACACACGCACACACACACACACACACTTATGCTGTAGCCCAGCCTCCAACAAAATTTATAGCTCTGTGAAATACTTGGTGACCTTATTCTCTGTTAGGTGCCTAAAAAACATTGTTTCTGTGGTATAGGTATAATATCTACAATAACTATGTCAACAGGGTAAGGTGAACCACAGAGAAAGCAAGGGATTATTAACAAGAAAGATGATTGTGCTAGATAATTTTCTATCAACTTGACACAAGCTAAAGTCATGTGAGAGAAGAAATCTCAGTTAAGAAAATGTCTCTCCATAAGGTCCAGCTGTAGGAAAGCCTTTGGGGAATTTTCTTACTTAGTGATGAATGGAGGAGGGCCCAGACCATTTGACCATTTGGAGTGGTTTCATCTTTTGGTTGGTGTTCTTGGGGTCTATGAGAAAGCAGGTTGTGCAAGCTATGTAGAGCAAATGAATATGCAGCACCCTACCATGGCCTCTGGATTAGCTCCTGCCTCTAAGGCCATGCCCTATTTCAGTTCCTGTCCTGATTTCCTTCAATGATGGCCTATAGTGGGATAGTGTAAGCCAAATAAATCCTTTCTTCCACAACTTGCTTTTGGTCATGGTATTTTATCACAGCAATGGTAAAATTAACTAGGTTAATCATCTAATAAAAAAAATGCTATGCCGGGCAGTGGTGGCGCACGCCTTTAATCCCAGCACTCGGGAGGCAGAGGCAGGAGGATCTCTGTGAGTTCGAGGCCAGCCTGGTCTCCAAAGGGAGTTCCAGAAAAGGCGCAAAGCTACACAGAGAAACCCTGTCTCAAAAAAAAAAAATGCTGTGCAATCTATTCATGGAGAACAGAGAGACATTTGAAAAAACAAATTAAGGTACCCTTCACATTGCAGAGAAAGCTCACAACTACAACTTCTTCTCCTATAATGGTAGAGGTCTTGTAGACCTGCAGTTGTGATCAAAGCATGAATCTTCTTGGACCCAGCACTAAGGCAGTGGAGGTACAGCATCTCCATTCTAAGAAGCTAACGATTTTCTCAAAGAGAAGCATGTTGTTAGATAACACCATTTGTTTGAAAAAACACATACTGATGTTTTTTACACCAAGAGACATTAAAAAATACTTCTGAGTTGATACAAAGAATTTGATGTCCGACAAAAACAAACCAAAATAAAAAGCCTAGTATGTACAATATTATAGATAACTGCATCTGCCATGTAGAAATTATCTAACTCATAAAATCAAATGAAAAGTTATAATTATTATTATTATCATCATCATTACTATTTAAGTACTGAGGTCTGGGAAGTACAGAAGATTTTGGCCCTTTATCTGAGACTGTTTCAAACACTTCAAAAGAGGTTTCAAAACCTACATTGTCACATGCTAAAGAAAACACTATCTCTCCTTTTCAAGTTGCATAGACTCTTTCCTCTACTGGTTTTTTCTCACAGAGTCTTTTGCTCAAAGCACAGAAATCTTTCACTACCCACAGCTGCACTCAGCTGGGGATTTGCATATAGTTCCCTAGAGAAGACATTCCTTTGTAAGTCTGAGATCAAAGTCCAGCTCTAATGTGACTTGACTGACAAGGACTTTTTATTTCTACTGCTCAAAAACCAGGTGCCCTTGTCAGCTCATGTGGCTACTTAATGCTCTGGACCCAAATAAGGACATGGACGATGAAGGAGATGGAGCAGGATGGTGTGCTTTAGGATTCTCCTGCTATCAGTAAATGTGGCTGCATGAAAATGTGCACCCTGGTGCTTCAGAATGAGCATGTGATGTTAGACATGTGAAACTGAAGATGATCAAAATCAAGCAAGGGCCCGTGCTAGGGAGAAGACTCACTGATAAAGAGGAAGGTTGTAAGGCTCATCTCAGTATGCAACCTGCTGGAGTCAGCATATTCTGGAAAGTCCATCATGCCTTTAATCCTTTGTATTAACTTTAGAAATTAGATTTTTTGGAGCATTGATTAAAATCGTGTACATGAAAAGTGATTTAACCTGAAATAAAGAAGAATGAGTGATGAAAATAGCTTCCAATATTTGCAAATAATGTTAAACAATTGTTTTTATTTCAGGATTAACTGGGGATATTGGGATCTTTATTCCACTCTCCCTGTCCATCTCCCTTTAAGAACCATCTCTCATCTCATGCAGGTAAAGTCAAAGCCTCCTATACAGTAAAAGAAACACTTAACTGTATTGGATTCTGAGAAGCCAGGCCAGTCTCCAAAACTATTACACTTTATGATTCCAACCAAGACCCTGGATACACAGACAGGTTCAGTGGTTATGAGTCAGGGACAGATTCTACACAGAAAATCAGAAGAGTAAAATGCAAGGAAGCTACAGTTTATTACTGTGCATGAAACATGAAATTTCTTCCCATGGTGGTATATCTCAGAACACTAACATCCCTGGTGGGTGTAAGCAAGCTGCCTTGTATATTTCTTATCTGGGTAGCTGAACAATCCTCTGTCTAAACATGTGCCAATAGAAGACATTATTGACTCAAAGGAGTCAACTCAGTTAAAATGTCTCCCTACAGGTACAAAGCTACCTTCAGGCAAATCTTTCTGTTAGCTATAAGCAGTCTTGGCATTGCCAATGGGTAAGAAAACACTGTGCTACATGTAAACTCTAAAGAAAGAAATCAAAGAAAATTCATGTGAGCCCAAGCTCATCCCAATCACCTCTACTTTGGCTACATTCAGTATTGGTTTGTTTTTACTGGTAGAAATCTTGGAATCAAGGTAATACATATGGAGTAATGTAGAGGAATTTTTAAACAGTCTTATTAAATAAAAAAACACAGAGTAAAATGCAGGAGATCAGAAAAATATCGAAGAGCCACCTACTAACCTTAACTTATCACCTTGCCGTCACTTCCCAAGATAGAGCTTCTTTCTGTCTAACCTGCACTTTTATTGTCTTCCTGTTCTGCCTTCTCATTGGCTCTAAGACCAGCCACATTACTTCCTTGTCATTGCCTGTCTCTACAGACCTCCAAGTTTCTATGGTTGGTACTGGGATTAAAGGTGTGTGTCACCATGCTTGGCTGTGTCCTTGACCACACAGAGACTCTGATTGCCATATGATCGGATTGAGGGTGTGTACTACCACTGCCTGACTTCTGTTTATGGCTCACTATGATCTCTGATCTCCAGAAAAACTTTATTTATTAACATACAATAAAATATCACATTTCAGCATAAATAAAATATCACCACAGAGTAAGTATTGGTATTTAGCAGTTTTTTTGTTTTGTTTTTGGTATATTTTGAAACTAACACTAATTAATAAATTGAAATTGTTATTTACCTACTTTTTCAAGCTTTTTTTTTCTTTCAAACTTTATCTTCCACTCTATTAACACAGAGTTCTAGAAAAGCTACCCTCTGTGAGAAGTTCAATGAGAACAATTTGCTTAAAAACAATTATTAAACCAAATGATAGGTTAACCTTTTGTAACTAATATCTACTACATTGCCTTCGTGCATCCAGTCATACAGTCTGGCCACAGTATTTAAATCCTTACCATTATTGAAGGAAATTCTCAGGATACTCTAAATTCATCCTGTGATGGGGAGAAAAACGTGTGTCCAACATCTTCTAGGCATTGCTTTTGTTTCTAAAACCCTGTCTCTTGTGATCTTGTCTTAGAAGATCCACTAATAACAACTCAGACAGGGACTTTCTGAAGGATGGTTATGCAAAGCAGGTTCTGTTATACATAAAATACCAATCTTTAATCAGGGATCTTATTGCTTCAATTCTTTAACACCAGCTGAATCTGAGGTAGTGAAACAGACTTGCAATGCTTACTAGAATAAATGTCAGCATGGAAGATTGTGGTCATGTAACTTAGCAGGGAAGTTAACAAATGGCTACCCGTCTGCTATATCTATACTAGTTATTTACAGTGAAGAGGGTTAATCAAATCTACTTATGGTTTATGTTGGAAAACAAGGGAGGGAAAATCACTGTGATATGAACATACAGTAAAGACACATATACAGAATATTCTTCCTTTTGTTTGTTTATAGTTTTTAATTTTTATTTATTTTTTGATATTTTTGTTGAGTAAACTTCTTTTCAGGCAATATATTCTGGTCACAGTTTCTCTGCCCTTAATCCTTTCATATTCTACCCATCTTCCTACCCACCCAACTCTATGTCCTTTCTTTCCTTCTCTCTTTTGAAAACAAAGAGGCCAAAAGAACAACTATAAAAAAATGGAATTAAAAATATTACAGCAACAACAAAAAAATTGTTCAAAATGCACACACACAAAACTGAATTAAAAACAACAAAAAATGACATAAGAAACATACACTCCCACACACAAACATGAAAATACAAAATCAAAGATGATAATACACAAGCAAAATAATATTAATATACAAAATGTCCAAACAAAGCAGTATGAGACAAAAAGTCTACAAAAATACCTCTGACTTTATTTTGGATCGGCATCTACTACCTGGAATGGGGCCTATCCTTAAGTGTGTTTATATACCCAGTGAGACTTCATTGGAGAAAACTGATTTCCCTTTACAAGCTGGCATCAGTTGCAGATAGCTTCTTGGTTAGGGATGGGTCCATTTCCCCTTCTTGGGGTTGATTTCATCTTATACCAGTCAGAATGTCAGAATGACCCAGAACATCCAGGTAAATGATAGTTCATGCTGATAGGGATGTGGAGAAAGGGGAACAGTTATTCATTGCTTGTAAGAGTGCAAACTCTTATAGCCACTTTGGAAATTAGTGTGGTGGTTCCCCAGGAAATGGGAATGGGAGCTCCCTCAGGGTCCAGCTCTACTAACCTTGGACATATGCCCAAAGGACTCCACATCCTATTACAGAGCCACTTGCTCCTCCAGTTAATTGGTGCTCTATTTATAATACCCAGAAGCTGGAAAGGGCCTAGATGCCCATCAGTGGATGAATGGGATAATGAAAATGTGGTAGAGTTACATAATAGTATATTATTCATTTGTTATCAGTTATCAGATATTTGAGATGAGCAGATTCAACCAACAATTTTCAGGGATATTTTCTTTTTTATTGTTACTCTCAAGAAATGAATCAAAAACAAAGTGAGTATTTGTGTGTTAGACTCTCACTCTTTAAATATTAATGGAAACACTTTTTAAGCTTTACTCAAGGGTTACACGGGAAAGGTTTGCAAGAGATTGTATATAATCCAGGGAATATCATTCTTCTAGACAAGACTATTCTATCATCTAAGTAACTTTTCTATCAGAGATGTTTTAGTTCAATTTCCACTGAGGCACATATACTTGAATTATAAAATCAGTTTTTATAATTCAAGTATATGTGCCTCAGTGGAAACTAAGGCACATATACTTGAATTATATGTGGAATTATATTATGTGGAATTGAATTAGTGGAAACTAAGCATTTTCATCTGATTTCAATGAGCAAATAAGAATTGATATTGTACTTTGGAAATTCTAGATAAGGTTTACTCTCTATTCTTCATTATTTGGGACAGTAGCCTTAGATCAATTAATTAATTAATTTAATTAATTACAACTAATGCACAAATGTATGTCACTGTCAGATTCCCCACAATGAGGCCCTGAAGTATCATGGAATACTGCTGAGAAGATGAAGTCAAAGTTGCAGTGAAGAACAAAGGATATTGGAGAAGCAACTGGCATGCATTGAGTATAGTCAGCCCAAGAGGTAGGCTATGTATGTGTGAGGAAGATGGTAGTGGCTGGTGGGGCAGGAATACTTAAGTTGTTTGGACCCCCATTGGTACCTCAATGAGCCCCAAATGTTAGATATGGGGAGACCAATCTTGATGTTGATCTTGATTATTTTGGTCTTATCATTTCTCCCTGTAGCCCTCCTCCATTCTTCCATTTTGATGTTATTGGATGTTAAAAATATATAAATTGTTTTTCATGTTATAGGGATTCAAATTTGAGAGAATGCCTGAATCTGGAATTACAGTCTTGAACAGTATCAGAACTATTAAAGTTAAAGGATGGAGAGATGGCTAAGGAGTTAAGCATACTTCCTGCTCTTTCAGAGGACCTAAGATTGGTTCACAGTATCCATAATGTCAGGCCTACCTTTGGTTCTAGATTCAGATTTGGTGTCCTCTTCGGTCTTTGGGTAGCTGCAAGCAAATGCTATTTTTCTTTCAAGTATTTGACAGAATATTGATGGTTTCTGTCTCCTTCCATTGGTGGGAATGCAGGAAAACCTTGTTCTTCAAAGGCCCAGGAAAGCTGCAGTCTTCCCAATGCTTCCGATGACTGCTAAAAGTGAATGTTAAACTACGAATATTGTGACCTCACTTACTATTGAAAAAGAATCCGCAGAAACAAAAACCTTCACTGTGTGGATGGAAAAACTAAACATAACTACAAGAGGTGGCTGAAAAAAAAAACTGCGTTGTTTCTAGGTCTTGATTACGGACTTTGGTGTTTATGTATTTTACTTTCAGGATTAAATTTTATAGTATTCACCTATAGGGGAGGCTGCAGCTTCCTGTGGCTGGTTTATTTCACTTAAAATCACATCTTCCACTGTCGTCTGTTATGCTCCAGTAGTCCGAGTTTCATTCTCCTCTATTGATGAAATATATTTGATTATTTATTAGCTGTTTCTTATGCATTCAGCCTTTCAGCCCCTTATCTTAACTATTGGGAACAGAATCACAAGAAATAAAATCAAGTGTCTCTTCTACATAATGGTTCCAGTTTCTACAGATGTGTTTGTAAAGGTAGACCTGAGATTGTACTGCGTAACGGCTCCATTTTCATGTTTCAATATCTGTACTGTTCTCTGTAATGTCACTATTAAATTACAGCTCCATCAATAGTGTATAAAAGTGGCATTTTCTGCACTGTTTCTTGAGTTACTACTTCTTTGTTTTGTTTTGCTTTTTATTTGAACAGACATTAAAATGATGTGAGCTGGAATTTAAATGTAGTATTTTATTTCTATTTTAAAGCATAACTGAGCTACAAGCTTCCTCTCCACTGGTTTGTGTTCACCAGGCAGAAATGTAATACACAACTGTTGGAAGTGAAGTCATTGGTTATCAGACCCAGTTAGAGACCTGTAAGTTACAGCTATGATATCCTGGTTAGACCAGTGCTACAAACTGGTTTCTGGTTGAACTGGGAATCTACACTACTAAACTGAACTCCTGACTTATATTGTAACCTGGTCAAGAGTCCACACCTGGGAAAGTCATAGGCCCTAGAAGAGACCTGTTACTGCTGTTTCATAACCATGGATTCACTGCAGCCATGGTTACCTGTGCAAAGCTTGAATAGGTTGGATCTGTCATCATTTCATCATTCATGAGACAGGCTCTAATGAGACCCTAACCCTCACTGAAGGACAATGGAAAGAAATGGGAGTTGGGAAAAGGCACCATGTTTTTCAGTATTATGGCCACTTGTAAGGGCATGTTCCAGGAAATAATCTTCTTCCCATGCTCAGCCTACTAACTACAAATAAACCCATTTTATCAGTGGGGTCTCATTAGCATGGAGAAGTGTTTAATGGGTCAGAGGAAGGAATGAGAAGGGCTAATACTGTGTGAAATTGTCCCAAACTCACTATATATATATTATATATATATATATATATATATATATATATATATATATAATCAAAATTGTTTAAGACATGAAAGTAAATATTGAGAACCATAAATTTCAAAATAGAGGAAAGTGATCTCAATTTGCAGAGAAAAGTAAGTTTTAAAAACACAAAGAAAGATATCACCAAGTGTGTGCATGTTTTTCTCCACACAGAAAGGAAAAAGTATTACATAAAATATCTCTTTATTCTTCCTTTACATTAATGTTTATGGGATCATGTCACATAGTCTAAATAAATTTCATAGTATTTTCACTGAATAAAAAGATATCAAGTGCATAAATAGATGAGTTTGTACAACCATCGAACCAAACTCAAAATCCTCATATCTTAAAATACATTTTTAACATGGGATAGAAAATCTTGTTTGCTTTATTCATAACAAGTATAAACATATGTAATTTTTTCATAAAAGTATCTATAGTGCTGAGAGTAGAAGGTTTTCACAATGCCTAGATTGTGGGTCATGTACTACTAATTAATGCATGGACAGGAAACTGAACCTAAATACATGAAAATAATTGATCTTGGTATTAAAATGCATTAACCTCAAAAGACTTGTCCTGAGGGTCAAAAATGTTTTATTATATTTAATAAATTAGTTTCAGTGTCAAGGGTATGTCTCTGTAAAGCATTTTCAGTGAAAGAATAAAACCCAAATTCCAGTTCCCAACACTCACATCAAAGCCAGGTTTAGCCGCACTTGCTGTAACCCCAGCACTCAGGCATAGACACAAGCAGATCAAAGTGGCTCTCTGATGAAGTATTCTAACCAATGAAAAATTCCTCACTCCGCAGGAGAGCCTATCTCAAAAAGTAAAAATGAAGAGTGAGGTTTACTCCCCCATCTTACACATATATAACACATATACCCCCCCCACACACATACATACACACACACCAAAGTCACCCTCAGATAATTAGGGTATAAAATAAAAGTTTTTATATTTTCCAAGCAACTAGTTTTTTTTTTTTAAATTAATTGTCTTTGCTTTTGTTTTTGAGACAGGGTCTCACTATGTAGCCTTGACTGGCCTGAATCTTGCCATGTAGATCAGACTCGCCTTGAACTCATGGAGATCCTCCTGCTTCAAAATCTCAAGTGCTGGTTTTGAGACATGAACCAACATACTCCACCAAATTTTAAATTCTTAGTTATGTTTGCAGAATTGTTAGCCATACTCTATTATACACAATCCTTGAGGCAGTCCCTCTTGCTTGAGGCATGAAGATTCTTTGTGCAATGTTCTTTCAGTAAGAAACAACTCAGATTTCTATTCATATTTAGCTAAAATACCTCCATGGTAATTCTCCTATTGCAAGCCTCTGTCCAGGCACTTACACACATTTCACTGAAAACAGAGCTTCATTTATTTCCATGAAATTCTGTAGTGGCAAAGGGGAATCGAAAAATCCCCATGATTTTATTGTTTATAAAAGAAACTGTATTTTGTTACTTATCTGAACTTATGATAATCAAAACACAACTCCAAGGAATCTATGTAAACTTAGGTTGACAGACATAATGTTATTGTTTCCAACTCTAGTTTCATTTTTTTTCTATTAAGTAGTAACTGTAACCACTTTTCAAGAAATTTGCAATTTTCACCAAACTAGATTGTCCAGTTCATATGAATCTATAAACAAGAAAACACTTTATCCTCAAGACTTGTTCACTTACTATAAAATGTGCATGGGAAAGTTGCAACTGAGACATGAAGTAGTAAGTCTCAGCTTTCTTCTTCGTGAGGACAGGAGTATAGTATATGCTATGGCATCAGGTAATGCCTCATTTATACTTCCAACAATTATAAGAGCATGAAATCAATTGTTTTGTCTATCCAGGCTGGGATTTTCTCTGGGTTATAATACACTAGATGAAGATTGTTTACACCATGAGTGTCATTGTAGGCTATGACTTCTGGAACTGAAGTGGAGTGAAGAGAGTTCAGAGGCAAGAGAGATCCCAGGGTTCTTCATTTGTATTAAACCTAAAAATGCAAGGCTGTCCACATCTGTGAAACACTGTGAAGGCACCACCAGAAGCAGCTGAAGAAGCCCAGCCTCACATTTCTGCTTCCCTGGTAGTTTTTGCTAGGGTCTCTATCACTGTGGGAGGGAAGCTGTTACCCTGCTGACAGTAAAAAAGTGCAACATCTTCAGCCTCCACAGTGTTGATGCTGAAGATGAAATCTGTCCCTGACCCACTGCCACTGAACCTGGAGGGGATCCCAGAGATGGACTGGGAAGCATACTTGATGAGAAGCCTTGGAGCCTCATTTGTTTTTTGCTGATACCAGTGTAAGCTTGTTCCAATACCCTGGCTGGTCTTGTAGGCCATGGTGACTCTTTCTCCTGGAGTCACAGACAGGGTGGCTGGAGACTGAGTCAGCACAATGTTGCCTCTGGAGGCTGAAAACATCAGAGAAATATTAGTCAGAACACGACATTGCATTTGAAAGTCACTCCTAAACTAATTTAAAAAAAAAAAAACAAGGTAATTTTTCATATCAATTTCTTTAAACAGGAAGCCAAATTCCATATGATGCTGGGCTTCCTAATGATGTAAAAAATTCTCTCTTTAATTAACATCTCCACTTTTTGCCATGTCTAAAATTTCATACCTGAAACCCAGAAGAACAGAAGCCCAAGGAGCTGAGATGTGGACACCATCTTCCAGCTTTTCCTGTGCTTATGTGTATCATGACACAGCCTGTAGAAAGACCTTCTTATAATATTGTAAGAGGCAGGAACACTAGAAGGAAGAAGTACTTATGCAAATGATACTGACTGTATATTGATTGCAACAAAGAACTCCTCTGTGTCATCTTGAATTATATCTCCCCTTTGTGGTTACTTGATGAGATGTGAAGATTTGAAAGTGATTTGTGCTTTGTATCCCACATACAAGGTTGTAAAATTAACACAGTCTAAGTAAGTATCTTGCATAAATTCAGAAGTTTGAAAGGAAAAGCATCTCATATCTATGGTCTTGGTCCAGGATTATATTTTCTTAGTTGATGTTTCTTACAATATGAGCTGAAGCATTTTTAATTGTCTGAACATTCACCAAGAATCATAACATTAAAGAAATATCATGTTATTGAGATATCATGGACAAGAAATTAGAAAGCCTGGATGTCTTAGGAAGACAGATTTCTCCAGTAGGGAGAATGGAAGCTTTATAAAATTTTATAGTCTGCCACAGTAGAGAAAAACTTCAGAGATCAGGATTTCAAAATATGTTTAGCACTTCCCAGATAAAAACCAAATATTGTACCTTTCTTGTCTTACCACTAAGAGTGATGCAGAGTGTCCTGTGTGTGTTTTTAGAATGTTCAAACAAATTATTTCCCTAGTATATGATTTTTCAAACTACTTAAAAGACCATGATTCTGAGACAGTCTAAATGAGAGGATATTAATTGCATCAGGTCCATTTGAAGAGAGAAGTATTCCTGTCACTTGGGCCAGATAACCAAGCTAGAGCATATTTATTATATAAAAACATCTGAGCATTTTAAAATGGTCAATAGCTGCAACATGAGCTGCCAAGATTCTAGAGCACTGAGGATAGGAGGAAAGGCGAGCCCTCATTCAGTGTGAAATCAGTGTGCAATTCCCTCAAACAACTACAAATAGGACTACCACATGACCCAGCTATGTCATTCTTGTGTATATACTCAAAGGAAATATAAACTATGGCAGACATAAATTCACCCGCATGCATTTTTTGGATCTATTCTCAATAGTGAAGGAATGGAATCAACTAAAATGTCCACTACATGATAAATGGAAAATTAAAATACAGTTTATTTGTACAATGGTATTTTATTCAGCTATGAAGAATCATGAAATTATTAAAAATTTTGTAAAATGGATGGACATAGAAAAAAATTAGAGCAACTGAAAGAAATTTGCCACATGTCACCAATGGAATCGAATTGAAGACCCTGACATTAACCCACAAACCTATGAACATACAATTTTTGACAAAGAAGCCAAAAGGGTACAATGGAAAAAAGAAAGCATCTTCAACAAATGGTGCTGGCATAACTGGATATCAACATGTGGAAGATTGTATATAGATCCATATCTGTCACCGTGCACAAAACTTAAGTCCAAGTGTATCAAGGACCTCAACATAAATCCAGACACTCTGAACCTTCTAGAAGAGAAAGTAGGAAGTAGTCTTGAATGCATTGGCATAGGAGATCACTTCCTAAATATAACACCAGTAGCACAGACACTGAGAGAAACAATCAGTCAATGGGACCTCTTGAAACTGAGAAGCTTTTGTAGAGCAAAGGATATGGTCAACAAGGCAAAGCGACAGCCTACAGAATGGGAAAAGATCTTCACCAACCCCACATCTGACAGAGGACTGATATCCAGAATATATAAGGAACTCAAGAAATTAGACATCAAAACGACCAACAGTCCAATTGAGAAATGGGCTGTAGAACTAAACAGAGAATTCTCAGCAGAGGAAACTCAAATGGCTGAAAGACATTTAAGGAATTGCTCAACATCCCTAATCATCAGGGAAATGCAAATCAAAACAACTCTGAGATACCACCTTATGCCTGTCAGAATGGCTAAGATCAAAACACTGAAGCCACTTTATGCTGGAGAGGATGTGGAACTCGGGAAACTCTCCTCCCCTGCTTGTGTGAATGCAAGCTTGTACAACCACTTTGGAAATCAATATGGTGCTTTCTTAGAAAATTGGGAGTCAATCTCCCCCAAGATCCAGCTATACCACTCTTGGGCATATACCCAAGAAATGCTCAATCATACCACAAGAGCACTTGCTCAGCTATGTTCATATCAGCATTGTTTGTAATAGCCAAAACCTGGAAACAACCTAGATGCCCTTCAACTGAAGAATGGATAAATAAATTGTGGCACATATACACAATGGAATACTACTCAGCAGAGAAAAACAATGACATCATGAGGTTTGCAGGCAAATGGATGGATCTAGAAAAAAATCATCCCGAGTGAGGTAACCCAGACTCAGAAAGACAAATATGGTATGTACTCACTCACAGGAGGATGCTAGATGTGGAACAAGGATGACTGGAGTGCTACTCACATCACCAGTGAGGCTACCTGAAAAACAGGACCCCAAGAAAGACACAGAGAAATGGATGAGATCTACAGGAACAACCTGGACATGAGTGGGAGCAACGAAGGGCAAGGGTCGAGGGAAAGAGGGCGGGAGATCCTAGCTGGATCAAGAAAAGAAAGGGAGAACAAGGAATAGGAGACCATGGTAAATGAAGACCACATGAGAAAAGGAAGAAACAAAGTGCTAAAGAGTCCCACAGAAATCCACAAATATACCCCCACAATAGACTGCTGGCAATGGTCGAGAGACAGCCGGGACTGACCTACTCTTGTGATGGGATGGCCAAACACCCTAATAGTTGTGCCAGAAACCCCATCCAAGGACTTAGGAATCTGGATGCAGATATCCACGGCTAGGCCCCGGGTGGAGTGCTGGGAGTCTAATTAGTGAGAAAGAGGAGGGTTTATATGAGCGAGAATTGTTGAAACCAAGGTTGGATAAAGCACAGGGACAAATAACCAAATGAATGGAAACACATGAACTATGAACCAAAGGCTTAGGGTCCCCCAACTGGATCAGGCCCTCTGAATAGGTGAGACAGTTGATTGGCTTGATCTGTTTGGGAGGCATCTAGGCAGTGGTACCAGGTCCTGTGCTAGTTGCATGAGTTAGCTGTTTGAAACCTGGGACCTATGCAGGGACACTTGGCTCAGTCTGGGAGGAGGGGACTAGACCTGCCTGGACTGAGTCTATCCTTCTATCTCAGTCCTAGGGAGCGACCTTGATCTGGAGGAGGTGGGGATGGGGGGTGTGCTGGGGGGAAGGGGAGGGAGCAGAAAGGGAGAGAACAAAGGAATCTGTGGCTATTATGTAGAAGTGAATAGTATTGTAAAATAAAATTTAAAAAAATAAAAAAAAGAAATTTGCCACATCTCCCTGATGTGTGAACTACAACTTCAAAATTTTTAATTTGTCTGTTTAACTTGATCTTAGAAACTAGAAAGGGGCCTCCAAATTGGGATGTCTTTGGAGGGATGAGAATAGACACATGTGATAGAAAATTAAAGTAGGCGGGTACTTTGGGAAGAAATACTTGTTCATGATTTGGAGTGAGGTATTGAGAAAAAAGTGAGGTTAAATATATTACAATGGTTTACTAATCCCCAAAAGAAAACAAATCAGACTAGTAAATCATATTTGATGAGCAAATTTAGGATGAGTCATTGGAGATAATGGAGTATCTGGTGACTGGTTTTATGCAAGTATTTAATACAAGGAGCAGATATGTGTAATTAGCATTTCATTAACAGTACAAGAAGACTGTACCATAAAACAGCTTTCATAGAATTTTAGAGTATATAGTGTATCTATTATCATTAACCCACACACACATGGATACTAAACTATGATGGAGAATAACTATTTCTTTTTTCTCTTTTGTTTTCTTACCATTTCTTTCTTTCTTTCTTTCTTCTTTCCTTCCTTCCTCCCTTCCTTTCTTCCTTCCTTCCTTTCTTCTTCTCTGCTTTCCTTTTATTAAAAAATTGAATTTTTTCTCACAATATATTCTAATTATGGTTTCCCATCTTTCTATTCCTTCCAGTTCCTTGCCAATCCCCCACATCCATCTAGAGCCAGATCCTTTCTATGTCTTATTAGAAAGCAAACAGGCTTCTATGCAATAAATAATATCAATAAATAATAAAGTAAAATAAATTAAAACAATAACTAACACTTTGGAACTGGACAAAACAAACAAACAGAAGGAAAGAGCCAAAGAAAAAGACTCAGTTGCACACACACTCAGGAATGTCACATAAACACTAAACTGGAAGCTATAATATATATGCATAAAACAAGTAGGGTAATAAAAAGAAAGAAAAATATACAAACACAAAAAAATTAAAATAAAAATGATAAAATTTAAAAATGGAAGAACTCTAACATGACATTAAGAGACAAGGAACCTCCAAACATGTTGAGTTCATTTTCTCTTGATGCTATGCATACAACCTACCCTGAAGAGTAGTTTGTTTTCTCAGGAAACTAAATTTTCATTTGGAAGTGGTTATAGGTCAACAACTGGAGACAGCCTCTGGTTAGGAATGGATCATGTTTCCACTTCTTTCAGCTCTCGGACCCCAACTGTTGTAGACTCTATACATGGTGCTTCAGTCCCTTTTAGTTCATTTGCATGCCAATCATGTTGATTTTAAAAGACTTTGTTTTCTTGGTGTCTCCTTCACCTGTCCTTCTTAGACTTTTTCTACTTCTTCTTCATGAGCCCTAAGGCGAGTGATTCAAAGGAGATATTCCATTTAGGACTGAGTGTTCCAAACTCTATCACTCTCTGCATAATGTCTGGTTGTGAGTTTCTGTATTTGTTCCCACCTGCTGCAGAATAAAAGCTTCCCTGATGATAGCTGAGCAGAACAGTAATCTATACGTATAATAGAATGTCATTAATAGTCATTTTATTGGTTGTTTTTGTTTGTTTGATTGTTTTGTTTTGTTGTTTGTTGTTTGTTTTTGTTTGTTTTAGAATATTCGCATATGATTTTACTTTAAGACTCTGGGCTATCTAATCTCTGCTGCCTGGACACACAAGCAGCATTAGGTATGGGTTCCTTCTTATGGAGTAGGCCTTCAGGCAAATCACTTATTGTTCGGCTACTACCACAAAATTTGTGTCACCATTGCACTAGCATATCTCACAGACAGGAAAACATTGTAGATCAAAGGGTATATGACTGGCTTGGTGGTTTACCTTTGTCCTATGTTACCCTGCAAAATACCTTTATGTACCAAACTCTAGCACATAGAGTTAAAGCTCTATGAAGCATTTCTCAACTTCTCCATGTTCAATGAATTGTATAGGTGTTGTCTTCAGTAATGGGGCCTTGCTGTCAGATTTTGGATAGCAACCAAAATCTGGCAACAGTATGGATTGTTTGGAAATTCCCATAGTTAAAGTTCCCTTTAGCCAAAAATTCCATTAGATGTAACACAGTCACAGTACAGAAACTACATTCGGTGACAGGAGATGGCCAATTCGGGTCCTGCATTACTCATATTTTGGTGATTTCATTTGTTATTCCATAGTGAGTTGTTCAATTTCTATTAGTTTATTGTTTCTCTTGTTGCTGATATCCAGTTCTGATTAGTGGTAGTCAGATTTGCAGAAAATTGACAGTATCAATTTTCTTATATATTATGAGATTTGCTTTGTGTCCAAGTGTGTCACCAATTTTGTAAAAAGTTCCAAAGAGAACTGAGAGTGCTGAGAAGAAAGTATGCATTTTTTTGCATTTGGGTGAAAAGTTCTGTAAATACTTGATAGGTCCATTTGCTTTATAAAAACTGTTAGCGCCAATATTCTTCTGGTTAGTTTTGTCTAGATGACCTATCCATTGATGAGAGTGGGATTATAAGGGAGTGAGGGTAAATATATGATTTAAGATATAGTAGTGTTTCTTTTAAGAACTTGAGTGCTTTTGTGATTGATACATAGATTTTAAGAATTTCATTGTCCTCTTCATGAGTTTTTCCTTTGATTAATATGTAGTGCCTTTCTCTGTTTCTCATAATTACTTTTGGTTGAAGTCTATTTTATCAGACATTAAAATGGCTATACCTGATTGCTATTTAGATGAATTTGCTTAGCGTATCTTTTTTCCATTGTTTTACCCTGAGGTGATGTATATCACTGATGGTAGGGTATGTTTCTTGGATGTATAAGAAGGAAGAATTCTGTTTTCCATTCCAGTCTGTTGCCTTTATCATTTTATTGGGAAATTGAGGGCATCAACCACAGTCTATATGACTAAACCACAGTCTGTATGACTCCCCAAGTGCAAACTCGTAAGTCCTTGCTGTTTGTTTTTTCATTTTTTTCTGGTACCAGCATTATCTTGTCCCAATGTCCTGGCTGTCTGTGCAGTTTATTGTCACTGAAGTCGATGGTCACTCTTTCATCTGGATTCACAGACAGGACAGCTGGACCCTGAGTCTTCACAATTTAAATCCTTGAGGCTAACTCCACATATAAAAGATCAGTAGCAGAAAAGGAAGAATACATTTTTTTTTAATATTTCAGATCTAAACCAAAAAAAAAAATCTCCCTATGACTCAAGGTTTCCATGTACAGATTCAAAAGTGGGTGTTTATATATCAGCTTCTGCTTTTGGGCTTTGTCCAATAATCTTACCTGAAATCCAGAAGAGAAGAAACATAGTGATCTTTGATAAAGACAACATCTTCCTATTTTATGTATTTTTGTGTTTGTTGATCACACCACAGCACAGAAGAGGATAGTCTTACAATGTTCGAAGAGGCAGGGACACCAGACAAAAGAAATAGCTATACAAATGATGCTGACTTCATATTGCTATAAATACTGGGACTATCAGGAGAGCAGGCTATTTGGCCATTCTCTGAGTAAGTTGCCACTCCCTCTCCTTGATGCTGAATGCAGTGTTGATAATTGGTAGACATCTTTGCATGCTCTTCCACACACAGAGTTTGGCAGTGAGTACAATATAATTCAGTTTTTATTACCAGTGAAACTATCAGGAAAGAACAGCACTTCAGATCCTTTCTTCGTCCCATGGTTGTGTTGTGTTTGTTGGCATTTCTCACAGTATAGAGTGAGTTTATTTATATTTTTATCTTGTGAATATTTTATAAAGTCTCATACCATATAAAGTTTGTACAAATTAGTACAAGTAAAAAATAGATTGCAGAGATTTGTGGTCTTAGGTAGATATTTGTCTTCCAGTGGGGGGATATAAACCTTAAAAAGTCCATGGGTCTGAACACTTTCACAGAGAATTCATAACATTAAAATGTTAGTTTGTTCCATAGCAGACAAAAAACAAGTACTACACTTTGCATTTCTTATCACCGAGTGTGAATCTAGCAAGTTTGCTAGGGACTCCACATGCAGTACAGGAAAGCAATTAATTCATTATTGTAGCTAAAAGAATAGCAATCTGAGGGTATTTAAATCAGGAGAAGCACTTCTCTGCATGTTTATGTTTTAAAGCAAGTAGTCTTTCAATGGCATCATATGACCAACCCGGAGTATGTTTGTTGAATAATGATCATTTCTGTGCTTGTGAAATTCCTTAATAAATTCTCACATTATCAATCATTAAGATTTTAGCTTGATGCTACATAAATACGAGAAAATACAAACTGACCCTTGTTCTCAGATCATGACATCTTGGGAAGCAAGTGGATCTTTACTAATGGACATGTTAAGATTGCCCAAATTTAGGATGCTAGACTTGTCAAAGTTCATTGTTAGGTTTGACTCAACAGCGGTCATTCTTAAGATGGATGTAGCTTTAGTATTGGGCCTGAGCAGATCCAATTTGCATCTTATTTTGCATGGATTTATGTATAATAAAATATATTTGAGTGTAATAGCAAACTGTGTAATCACATCCACATCCTTGTGTCTTTTCATAAATGACTAATACAAATTCAGAGTATCAAGCAAATGGAGTTTTCCAGCAAATCCATGTTCTGAGAAGGAGCTACAGGTGCCGTCAAGGTAAGCATCATGTTCTGGTACTAGCAATAACAGATAATTCTATAAAATAGCAACACTCATGGTAGCCTATGGAGAAAATTGTTAATTTTCTGGATATTCAAAATGGACATGCAATCAACAGTCTCGTTTAAATGGAGGAGTAGCTTTGAAGTTCCTTGGGCTGTCTATTCTGGAGGTAAAGAGCAATTTTAGGTATTTAGATTTAATTAAAGGAAATCACACAACCACTGTATGGCAAAAGTACCCTCAAGTTGCAGATAAATAGAGAGGTTTCTCTGTCACAGTGCCTGGTGGAAATTATCTGCCCACAGACTGACTTGCTAATACCTGGACATGGAGAATGAAAGACTGCTGGAGGAAACATGTATAGGTGATGACTGACTGTGTACATCAGAGAGATCAAAAAATAAATCTAGGATTTTATTTCCTGAGATATTTCTGTTATTGACAAATGTGGATGAAGTTTCCTTATTAAGTAAAGTAAACCATATAATTACGAAAGGACAAATGCAAAAGTCATTTACAAAACCAAGTCAACACTGTAAATCTGAGTTTTATAATGCCAGCTTAGGCATCAGCTACACCAGGACTGATTCACACAGATATATTTGGCACTTTAAACTTTTTTATCAGTATGATTGTTTATTCTGCATATTCGTATATGCACCATGGTGCCCAAGGAAGTCCAAAGAGGGCGATACGTCCTCTGGATTTAGAGTTACACATGGTTGTGGTTTCCATGTAGTTTCTGAGTTTCTCACAGAGATTCCCTGGCAAGAACAACACATTTTACTGATGAGCCATCTCTCTAACCCCTGTTCCATTCTGCTAAAGCATTTTGTACATTCCATAATCTTTGTTGTATAGAGTTCTTCAACCCCAAGTATCTTACACCCTGCTTCTTTATAGCAGAGAGAAACACACAAATTCATCTGCATAATCTGAAATGAGTATTTCTAAATTTAAAAATTGAGATTTTTGTCTGTCTATTCAAAATGAATTTCGAGAGAACAGCAGAGTGAATTATGAAACCATTGGAGCCGAAGGACAGCTTCACATCAGTAGTATAGTAGTGATGATGTTAGGTTCATCAAGATGTTTATATTAAATATGTCTGGATTTCTCATGTAAAACACACATTAGTAAAGGGGCTTTTTTATTTTGTAAAATATTTTATATAGAAATTAAAAGTGGAGGCCAGAAGAGGTCGCAGATGCCCGGAACTGGAGTTACAGTGGGTTGTAAGCTGCTATTTGGATGCTGGGGACTCTCCAGGCATGGCATGTACAGACATGCACAGAAACAATATACAGGCAAACAATAAATGTACCTTAAAAATTGAGGCAAGCATAATAAGAGATCTTTCATTTTGAAACCAAGGCTCAAGTAGGAACCAGCAAATTTGGTTTAGAATGTCTTTTTGAAAAGTTCTATTTAGAATCACAATTCTGATTGACTGCTATGTTTTCCAAAATTTTAGTTAGGGTTTCTTTTACTGTGAAGAGACACCATGATCATGGCAACTCTTATAAAGGAAAACACTCAATTGAGGTGGCTTACAATTCAGAGATTCAGTCCATTATTATGGTGGGGAGTACAGCAATGTACATTTAGATGTGGTACTGACTACATCTTGATCAGAAGGCAACAGAAAGTAGACTATGACACCGAGGGAAGCTTAAGCAAAAGAGACGTGAAAGTCTGCCTCAACAGTAACATACTTCCTTCAACAAGATCACACCTATTTCAACAAGACCACACCCCCCAATAGGGACACTCCCATGAGCTTACATTCAAACTATCACACCAATGGTCTTTGATTTCACAACTGATGAGAAGAACTACCCAAACTGTTGCAAGATCTCCAATAATCTTATAATAGTAAGCAAGCAAAATATTTGTTGTATAGATTAATAAATAAAAATGAATCTTATAGCCACAAAAATAAATAAAAATAAAACTGAACATGGCATAAATATCCCAAACTACCAAATAAACAAACAAAACACAATAAAAACTAATCTTACACACTTTAAAATATTTTGAAAACACTGATCTAGACTCATGGATTAAGGAAAGATTCCCAGGGAACCTGTGTGTAAACAAGGCATCTATGATATTTATGATGAACAAAAACTATGTGAGAATTATGTGTTTCTTTAATTTTTTAAAGAAAAATTTAAAAGTCATTCTTTAGTTATCTGTTACACTATTGGGTATTCAAGATAAAGCCACTTTTGTATTTACATATATTATGAATTTCTTCAATGAAAATCTACTATGGTTGATTGGTGGGTACAGAAAATAGAAAATACAATTGTATTTTTAATTTGTTAGTATTTATCTGGTAGTGTAAGATATTTTATATTTTGGACAAGATTCCTTCTATTTAAAAGAATAACATATGTTCTGAAACTAACATGTGAAATATTCTGTAACTATATGTTAGGATTCTTTGGTCAGTAATGTTCACTAACTCTGATTTTGTTTCTTGATTGGTTGATGAAATTGAAGTCATATAGGCTCCCTTTTTTTCTGTATGGAAACCTTTGTCTCACCGTAGATCCTGAAATACTTTATTGACTATTCTGCTGTTGATAAAAGTGTGTACTTGTGCATATACATACTTGATGCATGCCATATAAACTTGCCAAATTAACTGTTTTGCTGTAACATACTAGACAAAAAATCAGTTCCATTTTCCCTCTTGTCTGCAGAAAAATCCAAGTGCTTCCATTGAAACCTGCCTCCATCTACTGAGTGTTTCTTTCTGTTATGTGGATGATTCAGTGTTGGTTATAATACTCATTCAAGAAAATTCATGGCTTATGTTCTAGTTCTTCCAAGAGTTTGTCACTTATGTTCATTATACTTAAGAGGATCTCTTGGTCATTTAAATAAATAATGTATTAACTGGGCACCTGCATATTTGATTGATTAACTATCATTAATGAACAGAAAACCACATTTCAACATAAATAAAATGCAATCTTTAGGGAGAAAGAACTGCTTTTGAAAATCAATAGAAGAGGAAGAGAGGGATGGAAAGAGAGGAGAGAAAGATTCATTGATAAATGGTAGCAGAGAGACCATCTAGAAAGGCTATTGGAGAACTCTAGTACAATGGCTGTTGAGAGGTGCCTCATATGTTTTCATTTACACAACAAGAATCTGGCGAAGAATAAATACTGCTCAAAGTAAATGAGTGAATCCCATGGTGTGAAAAGAGACATAGTGAAAACACTAAGGTACTCACACAAATCAAATTGCCTTGGGAAGAAGAATATGACATTCCCTGTGTCACTGTATGAGAACAATCTGCAAGCCTTTCCTGTAGATGTAAGAGTGTACAAGTGAGGCAAATGTCAGTTCCTACATATGCTCAATAAGTCTTTGTTCCTGGTGAATCTCCCTTCACATTTACTGTAGGGAGCTGCTGCAAAGTTGTCACTATTGTATTTCTTCACAGAAGGTACCTAATCCATATTATGCTCTCATTCACCAAAGCATCCCATGGCCACCCTAGGACACTGAGGAATCCAGATCCTCCACAGTCTGGTGAAACTGTGAAGGAACATGCTCACACAGTCCTGTGTGATATGAGGTCCTACCCCAAACCTGCCATACACAGAAATTCAGGTAACCAGACTGATTAGATCCACCTTTCAGGAGGTAGACAAGACTCGAAATTTCAATGTTTAGGCCACTGGGGACACTTGAAGACTTTGGTGATGTTGATAACAATTAGAATTACACTGACTGCAACGGTATAAACATCCTGAGCCAAGTAACCTGCAGTAGCCAGACTACATACATCCCAGGCATATTTCCAGAAGAAAATCTTTCACTTTGAAAACCATCAATAAAATTTATAAAGCCAGCCATTCTGCCAGATTCAGAAATACCAATATAAAAATTTGAGAAATGTTTAAAAGGCAGTACAATTAAATATCCAAATGAACATAGCAACTTCCTGGTTACATGTCCCTTAGAATTTATAATTCTTGATGTCTTAAGATGTTGAGCAATTCCTTAAATGTCTTCCAGCCATTTGAGATTCTTCTGTTGAGAATTCTCTGTTTATATTTACGGCCCATTTTTGAATTGGAGGTTTAATTGGTTCGGTATTTTGATGTCTAATTTTTTGAACTCTTCATATATTTTGGAGATCAGCCCTCTGTCAGAAGTGGGGTCGGTGATGATACTTCCCCATTCTGTGGGCTGTCATTATGTATTCACTCATAAGTGGATACTAACTATAAACAAAGGATAAGCAGACTACAACCCACAGCTCCAGAGAACCTAGCTAACAAGAGGACCCTAAGAGGGACACATATATAGCCCAGTGATGGAGAAACAGATGAGATCTACATGAGCTAACTGGAGGTGAGGAGGTTGATGGAGAGCAAGGAATGGGGGATGAGAACATAAGGAAGCACGAGGTTTGAGCTGGAACAGGGACAGAGTGGGAGAGCAAGGAAAGAGATACCATGATAAATGAAGACATCGTGGGAATAGGGAGAAACAGGGTGCTATGGAAGTTTCCAGGAATCCGCAAGGATGACCCCACCTTTGAATACTAGAAATAAAGAGGGTTTGTGAACTGGTCTACTCTGTAACCAGATTAGTGAATACCCTGTCGTCATAAAGCAGTCATCCAGTTTCTGATAGAAGCAGATGCAGCGATCCATGGCCCGGTGCCAGGCTGAGCTCTAGGAATCCAAATGATGAGAGAGAGGAGGGATTTTATAAGAAAGGGACATCGAGATGATGAATGGGAAAACGTACATGGACAGCCAGCCAAACTAGTAGAAATCCATGAATTGTAGACCAATAGCTGTGGAGCCCCCATGGGACTAATAGATTAACCCTCTGGATATTCGAGACAGTTGTTTCACTTGAATTGTTTCAGGGGCCCCCAGCCAGTGGGCTCAGTAACTGTCTCTGCTTCCCAAGTGTGCTTTTTTGGGCCCAGTGCCTAAGGTGTGACAGACACCTTTTGCAGCCTTGGTGCAGGGAGGAGGGGCTTGGACCTGCCTCACCTGAATATAACATGCTCTGCTGACTACCCATGGGAGACCTTGACTTGGAGTAGGTTGGAACATGGGGAGGGTTGGGGAAAGTCTGGGGGGTATGAGAGGGGTGTAGATGATTTTCTAAACAGTCTTATTAAATAAAAAAACCACAAAGCCAAATATAGGGTTGAAAGTCTTAGAGATCAGGAAAACAGTGAGAGCCACCAACCATCTTACCTCACCAGCTCTGTTGCTTCCAAAACATGACTCCTTATTATCTAATCTGCACCTTTATTTCCTTGCTTTTTTGCCCTCTCATTGACTCTTAGCCCAGCTACCTCACTTCCTTGTTACTGCCTGTGTGTACAGACCTCCAGGTCTCTATCATTGGTACTGGGATTAAAGCCCTGTGTCACTACACTTTGCTGTTCCCTAGTTTGTCCTTGAACACACAGAGACCCTGCCTGCCAAGTGATTAGATTAAGGGTGTGTGTTACCACAGCCTGAATTTTGTGTTAATGGCTTGCTATTACCTCTGATCTCCAGGCAAACTTTATTTATTAACATACAAATAAAGTATCACCACATTTCAGAAAAAATAAAATATCACCACAGGGGGATCAGTGGTTGGTATGTAAAATGAATAGAAAATTTCTTAATAATAAAGAAATTAAAAAACAAGAAAATGTAATTCTTTCAAAAGATATTAAAAACAATGTCTTAAGGCTACGTAGAAAGATTAAAGAGAATATCAACATTGAAAATATAAATATATAGAGAGAATATATATAAGGAGAATATAGACATAAAATATAGACACCTAAGCTTTTAAAAAGTTAATGAGAGTTTAACTGTGGAGGGACCCAAAACAGCTTGATCACACAGCTACCATGAAAGTCTTAGGGGCCTAGACACAGCTTTGGTGACAGGCTTACTGTCAGGCAACAACCAGATCCAGGAAAAGCCTTACACTGATACCACCCAGTGATCCACCCAGGGATGAGGAAGTATCTGACATCTCAAACATATCAACCATTAGATAAGGTGGCCAAATGTCCTTGAGTCTAGCACACACCTAATTTTGTTTTCACAGATACCCTTAGATAATTGTCAGACAGTGTCCTGAACTCTGGAAATCCCCTCACCCCAACATGTGCTATGATAAAAACCACACCTCACCTGAGCTCTGTGCTCTCTGCTCTCACCAATGTGTTGGACAGACAGAGGGACCAATCTCCTGAGCTTGAAATAAAGGCTCTTTGCTTTTTACATGCTGGATTCAGTCTGTGTGGTGGTCTTTTGGGGGTCCCCATGATCTGGGCATAATATTAACAACACAAACATCATTAAAAGCAAGAAACATAATTAAGCTGAAGAAATTAATGAAATTAAATGGTTATCTTCAGCAATAAACTAGGTTGATGAGATGAAATTCTCCTGATACAAAAGCAATAATATGCCTGTTGCAGCTAGAAGGATGAGAAATTGATGGCACTTGAGGTCTAACCAAATCACTCATTGAACCAGATGAGTCTAGCCAGGGCTCTCAGCTGCAATTATGAAGTTCCCCAGCACCTCCCCCTTACACAGTAGCAGAGTGCTCTTCTCCTCTCCAGTCAAGCTGCACATTGGCAGCTGAGCTGCCTGAAGCAAGGGGTTTTTGTTAAGGTCTGTGTCACTGTGAGAGGAGTATGTGTACCTTGCATGCAGTAATAAACTCCCAAATCCTCAGCCTCCACTCTGCTGATCTTGAGTGTAAAATCTGTCCTTGCCCCACTGCCACTGAACCTGTCTGGAACCCCTGTGTCCCGGTTGGACACCCAATAGATTAGACGCTGTGGAGACTGGCCTGGCTTCTGTAGGAACCAATAAAAATAGGTGATTCCATAACTATTTAAGAGGTTCTGACTTGACCTGCAAGAGATGGAGGCTGATTGCCCAATGGTAACCGGCAAAGAGAGTGGAGTCTGGGTCAGCACAACATCATCGCCACTGGTTCCTGAAATTACAATAGAATGGTACAAAGTCATGTTAAAACTTCCCAAACAATCTTAGTGAATTCCTTTGTTACTCATTACAAGTGAGATCCTGGTATATTTTATGATTTTAAAAAATATATCAAATGTTTTTTTTTACAAAACCAGTGAATGGAAGGTCCTCAAGTTCATAATCTACGGCACCCCTTCCCATCTACATCAAAATCTTCATCCTAGCTCAGCTCCTGTCTCATATAGAATTTCCCATTGTCATGTAACTAAAATCCCCATGTTGCATCCTGGAGAATGGACCTGCCTCAGCTCACATGGACATCATACAGAGGCAACTAGAGCCCACCCTCCATCCCCATTCTACTCCTGCTTCTCATTCTCTCCTTACCCAGAATCCAGAGCATAAACAGAAACAGGGACTGGACAGGGCACATCATTTTGAAGAATGAACTTAGGAGAGTGAAGGCAAGAGTACAGTTGAGCATTTATCTCAGGACAGCAAGGCAGGGACCTCCCCAGGGGGCAATATGCAAATACCCTGGTCTGTATGGCAGTGTACATAGAGCAGAGAGTTATGTGGGTTTCTTGAATTTGAAAAATAACCCAAAAGTGTATTTTTCTACATCAGGTGTGAACGTAATAAAACAAAATGTGGTTACTAATCAGAGGCTAGCAGGATGCCGAAAGATTGGCAATGTGGTTCAAATCAAATGTAAATATACATTAACAAAGTAGTGTTGTTTTCAAATTTGAAATTTACTTAAATTTTTGTAAACATTCATAACTAAATTGCAGAGAACTAGAGAAATGTAATTAAGACATTGAGCTCATGATTGTCATGAATGAAACTTTGTACTCACAGTCAATAATACATTGCAAGATTACAAGATGGAAGCAGGTCACTCAATTCTCAATGTATTGACTGTAATCTTACTAAGTATTAGAAAATAGACTTGATTATAATCAGGAAACTGATTCATTTGCTGAATATGTTTCACAAATAAATGCATACTATAAGCATTTCCATAATAAACAGACACATAATTTTCATAACAATGAAATGTTCTTTTTATTCAATTTCTTTTAAGCTTACACATCAGAGAAACTCTGACCTTCTTGCTGTCACTGCAGATTATGTATTTTTTGTATTTTTCTCAACTCTCATTTGAATGAAATCATACAGCTCCTGTGCCTCAGTGACTTAATTTCATTTTCCAAGTATACCTATTTCATTCATGTTCTGTGAATAAGTAAATAAAATGTCTCTATTGCTGGATCCCTTAGTGATGGCAACATTTATTCTTCCATGTGGACATTCTTATTTTTCTACCTTGTGAAGTTATTAATAAAGATATTACTAATGCTTTTGTACCAGATTATATGTAAACATGTATCTTCATTTTTCTTGAGCAGGTACTTATTTCTGTATTTGGCCACCTCCATGTCACATATAAAAATGAAGCCTATTTGAGTTCACTAAACAGTGCTTTGTTTTGTGCAACAGTGTCAATGTTCTGTAAGACACATCGTTCTCAGTCACCGTGACATACATTTCCTTATAGTCACAAGAGATGCTTGGTCATTGAATTCTTGGGTCTTTTTTGTTGGTTCCTGGTACAAGCAAGAGACTATGCCCTAAAGTATAAGTGTAGATGCATTGCTTACACTTTTTTCACCGTTTTTCACTGTTTTTAATTTTGTCTCTAGGTCATTGACTGCTTAACATGAACATCATTTTGTTGCTAATACCTTTAGATTTGTGACAAGGTATGGCTGCTGTTATCAAATAAATGACAAGATATGCAATGCAACTGCTTGTAAAATAGTATTGGTTACATAGGGCAACTGACTTGGTTACATTTCCTAGCAATTGTTTTCATAATTATTTTCTTTCCAATATGTATTGTTCCAAATGGCAGGTTAGGAAGCCACAGATACTGCCTCAATTAGCTATACAAAAAGACAGGGAACAAATCACAGTAGCTTGAACAAATGGAAGAACAAATACATATCCATAAAAATAATTAAATATAGGCACAAGTAATTCACCCGACATATAAACTAATTACCAGAAAGCTGATTGTAAACATGAAACTAGGGCACTCTTAAAGTATAATGTATGCAAATTTTGTCAGCCTGAAATTTGGGGATGACTTAGGAGAGCACCAAATTGATGAGGCATGAACAAAAGTGTTTAAGACAGACTTTAATAACTTGGCAAATGTTGGTTAGTGAAAACACGGTCAAGAGACCAGAATGTTTTCAAAATTTCTATCTCTTAAAGGAGTATTATCTTAAATATCCAAACCTTTCTTCAGTATAACAATAAAGCCAAATAACTTTTTACTTTTAAAATCATAATACAATCACACCATTTTAGAAAATGAAGTAAAGATTTCAACATGCACTTCATCAAAGAGTATAAACACACAGTGGAATATGTATGGAGCTGGAGCAATGAGAGAGAGAGACAGGCAGACACACACACACACACACACACACACACACACACACACACACACACACGGGGGGGGGGAGAGAGAGAGGAGAGAGAGAGAGTCTTTTTAAGTTATGACAGAAGTTTTATTTAAAGAAACAGCTTCTTAAAGGAGAATGATCAACCTTCCATTGCAGTCATGATCATAAGGGATCTGTTGCCCTCTGCAGAATCACTGCCTAAGAACAGAAGACACATGGCTGCTTAGATAAGCACAATAGCTACATGACCTTTGGATTGCAATGCAATTTAAAAGAAAGAGAAGGGTTATATAATGTTATCTTGTTTAATGTATTGGTAGATATATAATGTAATTCTTCATTCTTTCTTACTATTTGACTTAATGAGTATCGATCCCAGGAATGCTCACCAAGCTATCTATTCTAACTTCTTACCATTATCAGCACTGCTAGAAGCACATTTCTCAGAATTCTTTTTCAACTTTATCATCTCTGATGGAATTGCTTTATTTCGGTGATTCATACAAATAGAAGATGGGGATTTAACAGAAACACGACCTGCCAGAAGAGGCATAGTCTGATAAAGGTAAGAATTGAGAAATCACCTATAAAGTGCAACAAGCAGCTAAGAGTGTGAGTACCCCAAGCTTGCTCTGTCTGGATAGGCCTGAGCACCACAGATTCACTAGCTTACACCTTGATTCAGATGATCTCTGGAGAAACACCAAAGACCCCTCATTTCTATTATCAACTTCCTTGATATGAGCATAAAGTTGCCTAATGGCTATTGCTCAGACAACTTATTTAAACCATTCTGTTTGGAATATCTACAGTGCTAGGATTATTATGTATCTTGAGGAATTTCTTTTCTTGCTCTGTCTATTTGATATTTTGTGTGTTTCATTTACCTTAATAGACACTGTCTTCATTAAGCCAGGGAAAATTTCCCCTATTATTTCATTGAAAATATTTTTCTGTGCCTTTGACCTGGGTTATCTTTCCCTTCATTCCTATTTTTTTTTTAAATTTGGTCTTATCATTGTGCCCTAGATTTCCTGGATGTTTTGTGTCCATTTTTTTTTAATCTTAACAATTTCTTTGGATAGGGTATCTGTTTCTTTTGCCTGTCTCCAATACCTGAAAGTCCTTCTTCCATGTCTTATACTCTGCTAGTGATGCTTACCACTGAGGTGATTGATATTTTTGGTTCTGTTGTTATTGTTTGTTTGTTTGCTTGTTTGTTAGGATTTGAATTCCTTAATTTTTTATTTCCAGTTTTTTTTTTAATTTGGGTTTTCTCTAGTGATACTATTTCTACTTTCATGTCTTGATTTTTTTTCATTATTTGATTCTACTGTTTGTGTTTTTATAGACTTCTCTAAGGGTTTTATCCATCACCTCTTTAAAGTCCTTAAACATATTCACAATTATGGTTTTGAATTCCTTGTCTTGTGCCTCAGCTACATTATATTTCTTATGACCTTATAAAATTGGGTAACTGGAGAGACTGTAATGGAGGACAGAAAGGAGAGTGAACATCACCTACTTGAGTCTCAGCCTGGTGCACCCATTGGGGATCCCAGTGGAGAGTACTTCTCAGTATGGGTGGCTGACACAAAGCATAGGAATAGGCTAGGAGAGAGTGCAGATAAGGCTATAGGAGGATGGAAATCTGAGTGCAAAGCAAGTTCAGCAAAGTCCCTAGGGTAGTGAAGTAATGTGAGATGAGAGGAACCTGAAAGCAAGTTTAGTCATTTTTAAGAGAGACTGTTATAGAGACTTCCTGGCACTCCTTCCCATACAATCTCCCTACTCCCTCTTCCATAATGTTCCCTGAGCCATAGATACTGCTGCTGTGATGTAGATGTATGCATTGTGGCTGAGACTCAGCAGTTTGTGTTTATAAACTTGTGCATACATACACACACACACACACACACACACACCCATACATATATGTAACAATAATAATTTCAGGAAAAAAGGCTATCAACTTGAGAGTTGGGGGAGAAGTGAGAGGAAATGAAAGAAGGCTACCTAAGAGGATCTTGGGGAAAGAAAGAAGAAAGTGACATGATTCTATTTCAATTTAAAATATTTTTATGAATACTTGTTGTAATGTAGGGAAGGGATAAGTGAAGAACTACCCTAATACAGACTGAGGTCTAGAGTTTTCTACTTTTAAATCTAGGTAGAGCTGTGTGTCCCTTAATCTTGGATTTGTAGACCTCCAGGTGGCTCTTAGCAAAGCTTGTTGAGATAGAGCCATCTTGCTCTTGCTGCATGCTGGTATTGGAAGAACCTCTCTGCTGTGGATTAACCAAAAGCATGAATCAAGAAAAGTTAGGAGATTTCAAGCTCAAGTCCAGATAGGGGGCAAGAGCATAGCACTCAAAACAGAGAAGGTGGTACTTAGGACATTTACAGCTGAAGACAAAAGGCTTCAGAGTTATCAAAAAAAAAAAAAAACTAGTTGTGAATAATACAGCTAGTATTGAAGAGATAAACATGATTAAAGACAATGATGGAAGGATTATTCATTTAAATAATCCCAAAGTCCATACTTCCCTTTCTACCAACAACTTTGCAATTACTGTTCACACAGAAGACATACCAGTTATAGAAATGCTTCCTGGAATATTAAGTCAGCTTGCTGCTGACAGAAGGAGCCTTAGAAAGCTAGCTGAACATTTTCCATGGCAAGTATGGAATAGGAAATCCCCAAAACCAGAAGACATAGATGAAGATGCTAGTGATATTCCAGATCTTGTAGAAAATGCTTATGAAACATTGAAAAATGAAACTAAATTCTTCTGAGTTTTGGAACCAGCATGGACTATATTTAACAATCAGCTCTGTGGTTCCAAAGATTTACGGAATGGAGAACATTACCTGGTAATGTTTCAGTAATATAAATATTGTGAGTATTAATAAAGCTGTTTGTTCAGAAGTTCTCTGTCATTTGATTTCACATCATCACTTCTTCCCAGGATGTATTCTTTTGTTCAGAATATGAAATACTTCAATTTGAAGATGGCTTTTTCTCTGGTGGGGCACTTTTGGTGTGTTTGATATGTATGTGTGAGAGTGTGTGTATACATGATGGACAGAAAATTGGATAACAGTTATATCTGTCTTCTTACTTTCCCACTAGAAATGAAACAAATAATAAAAGAAAGAAAAGAAAATCTTGGTGAACTAAAGAGCAATGTAGCAATGGAGTGGAGAGGGTGACATTTCCGTTTATAGTGCCTCTTTCTGAGGACCTCCAGGGCTTCACTTAACAACTGCTACATGCTAAGTGGTCATATTTAAATCTGTCATCTGTCCAGATTCTCTCTTATCTCATGGGCACATAAAAAATACCAATTTTAATCACATGTAGAACAAAAGTCTCTTTCATTGCCTGATAACTTCCTTAATGGGTAAAACATTTGTGTGTGTGTGTGTGTGTGTGTGTGTGTGTGTGTGTGTGTGTGTGTGTGCGTGCTGGGTTTCCTTCTATGTTTTCCATTCAACTGCTCAAACACTGTTGCTAAAGCTCACGGGCCAAGTAATGGTATCAGCTCAAGAACTTTCAAAATACAATACCAATTAAATTTTCATGCAGCTGTTACACTTCTAGCCTGTTGCTCCCTTGATTTCCTGACAATATCTAAGGTAGAATCTTTTTTTTTTTTTCTGGTTTTTGGAGACAGGGTTTCTTAAGGTAGATTCTTAAAGCAGACTCTTTTCAATGAGAAAATTGGGAATAATGCAAACAAAAATATCATTAGGTGGACTGGCAATTTAGCAATAGAAGAAACAAAAGCATATTTGACAGGTGAGAACTTTTAGTTTAATTGTTTTCTAAACACACACTACCTAAGAGTACATTTAATATTGATCTTGTGCATATGTGTTTATGGCTGACTACTTGTGATTTAATAACCTACTAAGAGGTTCACCCCTGGAGAAGATTGATTTCTCCTCTCTCAGCAAGCTTTGATTGCCTGTAGCAATTCAACAAGTTCTGGGGCTGTGTGAAATTTTCCCTACTGAGCTGACATGTTCACTATTGTTGTCTTATGCTGGTCTTGCTTAGGTAGCTGCATTGCTGATTTCATGACTTTTTGCCTTTAATAATGCAAATTATAAGGAAACTGCAAACAAGACTAAAAATTAAGGTGGGAAGCTGTAATTGTTCATATAGTACAGAATGTAGAATGAAGATCAAGAAAAGGTAATAGTAAGGACAGAATATAAACAAGAGGACCCATGGGAATATAAAGATACACATTTTTATATAATGATTATATTATATGATGGCTTTTCCAACTGAAGTTCATTGAGATGAGTCGGGATTGGGAGTTAGGCAGTATTGTTAGAGTGGTTACTTTAATCTGTTGGTTAGTGTTTTTGTTTGTAAGTTTATTAAAATAAATTGATTTATATTTTTGAAAACAAAAATGTAAAATGCCTGCTTCTTTTTTTACTAATGGGAGCAAATGTCTGCTTCTCTATTATCTTCTATGAGTGGTAGTTTGGGGGAAGGATGATCAGGTAATAAATTCACTTTGGACAATGCCATTTGTTGACAGAAAAATCTTCAAGTCCTATCTGAGGTCAGTTATTCATCTTATCTTATGTAATCAAGTTGTATAAGTTGTATCAGTCTAGTAACCACAAATAAACCCATTTTTTCAGAGGGTTCTTGTTGGCATGGAAAAAAGTCAAATGTGTCAGAGGTAGGAATGAGAAGAGGTAATACTGTGTAAAATTGTCCACAACTCACATTATATGTATGTGAAATTATCAAAATTGTTTAAGGCATAAAAGTAAATATTGAGAACAACAAATTTTAAATTATAGGAAGGTTATCTCAATTTGTAGAGAAAAGTAAGTTTTTAAAACACATATAAAAAATCACTACATGCAGGCATCTTCTCTTCACACACAAAAACTAAAGTATTACATAAATTATCTCTTTATTCTTTCTTGACATTGAGGTTTATGAGATCATGGTACATAGTCTAAATAAATTTCATAGGATTTTCACTGAATAACAGGTACCAGAAGCATAAATTGATGAGTCTGCATAACTATGGAACCAAACACAAAATCCTAACATTTTAAAATACATTTTTTAAACATTGGATAGAAGGTCGTATTTGGGGTACTCATTCACGCCAAATATAAACATATGTAATTTTTTCATAAAGGTACCTTTAGTGCTGTGAGTGGAAGGTATTCACAATGCTGAGATTGTGAATCCTACATTGCTAATTAATTCATGAGCAGGAAACTGGACCTAAGTTGATGAAAATAATTGATCTTGGTATTAAAATGCATTAACCTCAAAAGACTTGTCCTAAGGGTCAAAAATGTTTTATTATTTTTAATAAATTAGTTTCAATGTCAAGGATATGTCTCTGTAAGGTACTTGCAATGAAATAATGGAACCCAAATTTCAATTTCCAACACTCACATTAAAGCCAGGTTTAGCCACATTATCTGTAACTCCAGCACTAAGGCATAGACACAAGCAGATCAAAGTGGCTCTCTGATGAGGTATTCTAGCCAATGAAAATTCCCCACTCCACAGGAGATCCGATCTCAAAAAGTAAAAATGAAGAGTGATAGAGGAGGATCTTTAAGCCTACCTATGGTTTACTCCCTTGTCTTACACATATAACACACACACACACACACACACACACACACACACACACCAAAGTTACTCTCAGATTTCAATTAGGAAACAAAATGAAAATTTCCAACCAGCTAATTTTTTAATTATTTGCCTTTGTTTTGAAACAGGGTCTCATTATGTAGCCTTGACTGGCCTGAATCTTGCCATGTAGATCAGACTGGCCTTAAACTCGTCGAGATCCTCCTGCCTCAGAATCCCAATTGTTGGTTTTTAGACATGAACCAACAAACTTCACCAAATTTTAAATTCTTAGTAATGTTTGCAGAATTGTTTAATGGTTATCTCTACTCTATTAAACAAAATCCTTGATGAAGGCTCTCTTACTTGAGGCATACAGATTCTTTCTGCAACATTCTTTCAGTAAGAGATAACTCAGATTTCTATTCATATTTAGCTATAATACCTCAATGGTAATTCTCCTTTTGCAAGACTCTGTCAATGAACTTACAGACATTTCACTGACATTTTTTCTAATAAAATGCTAACACAGAGAGCTTCATGTATTTCCATGAAATTCTGTAGTGGCAAAGGGGAATCTAAAAACTGGTATATCTCCCATGATTCCATTGTTTATAAAAGAAACTGAATTTTGTTACTCATCTGAACTAATGATAATTGAGACATAACTCCAAGAGATCTATGGAAACTTAGGTTGACAGACATGTTATTGTTTCCAACTCTACTTTTTTTTTTTTCATATTAAGTAGTAACTTTAACCACTTACCAAGAAATTTGCAGTTTTCACAAAACTAGATTGGGTAGTTCATATAAATCGATAAACAGGAAAAACACTCTATGCTCAATACTTATTCACTTACTATAAAATGTGCATAGGGAAAGTTGCAACTGAGACATGAAGCAGTGAGTCTCAGCTTTCACCTCTGTGAGGACAAGAGTATAGTATATGCTATGGTTTCAAGCAATGCCTCGTTTGTACTTCCAACAATTATAAGAGCATGGAATCAATTGTTTTCTCTCTATCCAGGCTAGGATTTTCTCTGGGTTGTAGTACACTGGACAAAGATTGATTACCAGGAAAATATTGTAGGCTGCTATGTATTATGGAGATGAAGTGGGATGAAGAGTGTTCAGAGGCAAAAGAGCAATCCAGGCTTCTTCATTTGTATTTTCCCTGTAATCTGGAAGGCTGTCCTCATCTGTGAAATACTTTCAAGAAGGTGAGGACACCATCAGAAGCAGCTGAAGAAGGCCAGCCTCAGACTTCGGTTTCCCTGCTTTTTTTTTTTTTTCTCTAGAGTCTCTATCACCGTGGGAGGCCAGCTGTTACTCTGTTGACAGTAATAAATTACAACACCTTCAGCCTCCAAATTGTTGATGCTGAGGGTGAAATCTGTCCATGATCCACTGCCACTGAACCTGGAGGGGATCCTGGAGACAGAACCAGAAGCAAACTTGATGAGAAGCCTTAGAACCTCATTTGGTTTTTGCTGATAACAGTGTATGCTTGTGTAAATACCCTGGCTGGCCTTGCAAGTCATGGTGACTCTTTCCCCTGGAATCACAGACAAGGTGGCTAGAGACTGAGTCAGCACAATGTCACCTCTGGAGGCTGAAAACATACAAGAAATATTGGGCAGAACATGACATTACATCTGAAAGTCACTTCTAAACTACTTTTTTAAAAGATAAGATTTTTTTGTATCAATTTCTTTCAACAGGAAGTCAAATTCCATGTGATGCTGGACTTCCTAATGATGTAAAATTTCTGTCTTTAATTACTGTCTCCACTTTTGGACATGTGTAATCACTCTTACCTGAAACCCAGAAGAGCAGAAGCTCAAAAAGCTGAGATGTGGACACCATCTTCCTTCTTTCCCTGAGTATAAGTGTGTCATGACACAACCTGTAGAAAGACCTTCTTATAATATTGTAAGAGGCAGGAACAGGAACACTAGAAGGAAGAGGTAATTATGCAAATGATACTGTCTTCATATTGATTACAATAAAGAACTTCTCTTTGTCATCTTGAATTATGTGTCCCCCTTGTGGTTACTTCATGAGATGTTAAGATATGAAAGTGACTTGTGCTTGAATTGCACATACAAGGGTGCAATATTAGCACAGTCTAAGTAAGTATCTTGAATAAATTCAGAAGTTTGAAAGGAAGAGCATCTCATATCTATGGTCTTGGTCCAGGATTATATTTTCTTACTTGGCGTTTCTTATAATATGAGCTGAAGCATTTTTAATTGTCTGAATATTCACTGAGCATCACAGCATATGGTAGTAAAGAGATAGATAGCATATTATTGAGATATCATGGACAAGAAATTAGAAAGCCTGGATGTCTAAGGAAGACAGATTTCTCCAATAGGGAGAATTGAAGCTTTATAAAAGTTTATAGTCTGACACAGTAGAGAAGAAATTAAGTGATCAGAAATTCTAAATATCTGTTTAGCACTTCCCAGATTAAAGCCAATATTGAACCTAGCTTGTCTTACCACTAAGAATGATGTAGAGTGACCTGGATGTATTTCTAGAATGTTCAAACAAATTCTTTCCCTAGTACATGATTTTTCACACTACTTAAAAGACCATGATTCTGACAGCCTAAATCAGGAGAGAAAACTGCATCAGGTCCATTTGAAGAAAGAAGTATTCGTATCACTTGGGCCAGATGATCAATCTAGAGTATATTTATTATATATATAATATTATATAAATATTATATATAAATATATATAAATCTGAAAATTTTTTAAATGGTCATTAGCTGCACCATGAGTTGCCAAGACTCTAGAGCAATGATGACCTGATGATTAGGGATGTTGAGCAATTCCTTAAATGTCTTTCAGCCATTTGAGTTTCCTCTGTTGAGAATTCTCTGTTTAGTACTATAGCCCACTTCTTAATTGGACTGTTGGTCGTTTTGATGTCTAATTTTTTGAATTCCTTATATATTCTGGATATCAGTCCTCTGTCAAATGTGGGGTTGGGGAAGACCTTTTCCCATTCTACAGTCTGCCACTTTGCCTTGTTGACCGTATCCTTTGCTCTACAAAAGCTTCTCAGTTTCAAGAGGTCACATTGATTGATTGTTTCTCTCAGTGTCTGTGCTACTGGTGTTATATTTAGGAAGTGATCTCCTATGCCAATGCATTCAAGACTACTTCCTACTTTCTCTTCTAGCAGGTTCAGAGTAGCTGGATTTATGTTGAAGTCCTTGATCCACTGAAACTTAAGTTTTGTGCAAAGTGATGGATATGGATCTATTTGCAGCCTTCTACACATTGATATCCAGTTATGCCAGCACCATTTATTGAAGATGCTTTCTTTTTCCACTGTACACTTTTGGCTTCTTTGTCAAAAATTACATGTCATAGGTGTGCAGATTAATGTCAGGGTCTTCAAATCAAATCCATTGGTCCACATGTTGGTTTTTATGCCAATACCAAGCTGTTTTCATTACTGTAGCTTTATAGTAGAGCTTGAAGTCGAAGACTGTGATGCCTCCAGACGTTGTCTTATTGTACAGGATTCTTTTGGCTATCCTGGGTTTTTTGTTTTCACATATGAAGTTGAGTATTATTCTTTCCAGGTCTGTGAAGAATTGTGTTGGTATTTTGATGGGGATTGCATTGAATCTGTAGATTGCTTTTGGTAAAATTGCCATTTTTACTATGTTGGTCCTGCCTATCTATGAGCATGGGAGATCTTTCCATTTTCTGACATCTTCTTCAAATTCTTTTTTCAGGGACTTAAAGTTCTTGTCATATAGGTCCTTCACTTGCTTGGTTAGTGCTACCCCAAGGTTTATGTCATTTGTGGCTATTGTAAAGGGTGATGTATCTCTAATTGCCTTCTTAGCTTCTTTGTCCATTGTATATAGGAGGTCTACTGATTTTTTTGAGTTGATCTTGTATCCTGCTATGTTGATGAAGGTGTTTATAAGCTGTATCAGTTCCTTGGTGGACTCTTTGGGTTAACTCAACTGTACTATCATGTCATCTGAAAATAGGGAAAGCTTGATTTCTTCCTTTCTAATTTGTATCCCCTTAATCTCCTTATGTTGTCTTATTGCTCTGGCTAGAACTTCAAGTACTATATTGAATAAGTATGGGGAGAGTAGACAGCCTTGCCTCATTCCTGATTTTAGTGGAATTGCTTTGAGTTTCTCTCCATTTAATTTGATGTTGGCTGTTGGCTTGCTGTAAATTGCATTTATTATGTTTAGGTGTGTTCCATGTATTCCTGATCACTCCACGACTTTTATCATGAAGGGGTATTGGATTTTGTCAAATGCCTTTTCTGCATCTAGTGAGATGATCATGTTTTTTTTTTCTTTTAGTTTGTTTATATGGTGTATTACATTGACAGAATTTCATATGTTGAACCACCCTTGCACCCCTGGGATGAAGCCTACTTGATCATGGTGGATAATTGTTTTGATGTGTTCTTGGAGTCTGTTTGCCAGTATTTTATTCATGAGGGAGATCGGTCTGTAGTTCTCTTTCTTTGTTGTATCCTTGTTTGGTTTAGGAGTCAGGGTAATTGTAGCCTCATAGAAGGAGTTTGGTAAAGTTCCTTCTGTTTCTATTGTGTGGAACAATTTAGAGAGTATTGGTATTAACACTTCTTTGAAGATCTGGTAGAATTCTGTGCTGAAACCATCTTGTCCTGGACTTGTTTTGGTTGGGAGACTTTTATTGACTGCTTCCACTTCCTTAGGGGTTATTGAACTATTTAAATAGTTTATCTGGTCTTGATTTAACTTAGGTATGTGGTACCTATCCAGAAAATTATCCATTTTTTTAGATTTTCCATTTTTGTGGAGTAGAAGTTTTTAAAGTATGACCTGATGATTCTCTGGATTTCCTCAATGTCTGTTGTTATGTCCCCCTTTTAATTTCTGATTTTGTTGATTTGGATTCTCTATCTCTGTCTTTTGGTTAGTTTGGATAAGGGCTTGTCTATCTTGCTGATTTGCTCAAAGAACCAACTCTTTGTTTCATTAATTTTTTTTGTATTGTTCTTGTTGTTTCTATTTTATTGATTTCTCCTCTCACTTTGATAATTTCCTGGTGTCTATTCTTCCTGGGAGACTTTGCTTCTTCTTGTTCTAGAGTTTACAGGTGTGCTGTTAAGTCACTAGTTTGAGATTTCTCTGACTTCTTTAAGTGGGCAATTAGTGCTATGAATTTCCCTCTTAGCACTGCTTTCATAGTGTCCCATAAGTCTGGGTATGTGGTGTCTTCATTTCCGTTGATCTCTAGGAAGTCTTTAATTTCTTTCTTTATTTCTTCCTTAACCCATTGGTGATTCAGTTGAGCATTATTCAGTTTCCATGAGATTGTAGGTTTTCTGTAGTTTTTGTTGTTGTTGAAATCTAACTTTAAACCATGGTGGTCTGATAGAGCACAGGAGGTTATTACAATTGTTTTGTATCTGTTGAGATTTGCTTTGTGGCCAAGTATGTGGTCAATTTTAGAGAAGGTTCCATGGGGTGCTGAGAAGAAGGTACATTCTTTTTTGTTAGGATGGAATGTTCTGTAGATATCTATAAGGTTCTGTAGATATCTACTAGCAGTAGCTGAGAGGGTTCATGAACTTGTCTACCCTGGTAACCAGATTAGTGAATACCCTAACTGTCACTATAGAGCAGTCATCCTGTTCAATGATAGAAGTAGATGCAGAGATCCATGGCTGGGTACCAGGCTGAGCTCTGGGAGTCCAAATGATGAGAGAGACAAGCGATTCTAAAAGAAAGGAACTTGGAGTTCATGATGGGAAAATGTCCATGAACAGCAAGCCAAACTAGTGGAAACCCATAAACTGTGCACCAATAGCTGTGGAGCTTCATGGGACTGGATTAACCCTCTGGATACTTGAGGCAGTTGTTTAACTTGAACTATTTGGGAGGCTCCCAGGCTGGGGGATTGGGATCTGTCTCTGGTGTGCAAGTGGGCTTTTGGGGGCCCAGTGCCTAAGTTGTGACACCGTGTGCAGCCTTGGTGAAAGGGGTGGGAACTTGGACCTGTCTCAACTGAATGTACCAGGCTCTGCTGACTCCCCATGGGAGAACTTGACTTGGAGGAGGTGGGAATGGGGGGAGGATTGGGTAAGGTTATAGGGGGTAAGGAAGAGGGAGGAGTGGGGATGTAGACAATTTTCTAAACAGTCTTATTAAGTAAAAAAACACAGAGCCAAATATAGGAGTGAAAGCCTTAGAGATCAGGGAAACAGTGAGAGCCACAAACCATCTTACCTCACCAGCTCTGTTGCTTCCATAACATGACTCATTATCTAATCTGCACCTTTATTTCCTTGCTTTTTTGCCCTCTCATTGGAACTTAGCCCAGCTACCTCACTTCCTTGTTACTGCCTGTGTGTATAGTCCTCCAGGTCTCTATCATTGGTACTAGGATTAAAGGCATGTGTCACCACACTTGGCTGTTCCCTAGTGTGTCCTTGAACACACAGAGACCCTGCCTGCCAAGTGATTGGATTAAGGGTGTGTGCTACCACTGCCTGACTTTTGTATTAATGTCTTGCTATTACCTCTGATCTCCAGGCAAACTTTATTTATTAACAGACAAATAAAATATCAACACATTTTAGCACAAGTAAAATAAAAATAAAAAATAAAAAAATAAAAACCACAAGACATAAAAATGGAAACAGAAAAAAAAAACATCACCACAGGGGGATCAGTGGTTGGTATGTAAAATGAGTAGAAAATTTCTTAATAATAAAGAAAGGAAAAACAAGAAAATGTAATTCTTTCACAAGATATTCAAAACATTTTTTTTAAGCACTCGAGTTTCCCGCATTTGGGGAAATCACAGGGGTCAGCACATCCTGAGTGCAATGGATAAGCCTCGCCCTGGGAAAACCACCCTCGTGATCATGGTATCTCCCCTGCCAGGTAAGTATCAAAACAATTTCTTAAATCTATGTAGAAAGATTAAAGGGAATATAGATACTGAATATATATATATATATATATATATTCAATTTATATATATATATATATATATATATATATATATATATATATATATAGAGAGAGAGAGAGAGAGAGAGAGAGAGAGAGGGAGAGAAGAGAGAGAGAGAGAATATATATAAAGAGAATATAGACATATAGAAACCTAAGTTAATGAGAGTTTAACTGTGGAGGGCCCCAACACAGCTTGAACACACAGCAACCATGACAGGCTTAGGGGCCTAGACACAGCTTCTGTAACAGGCTTACTGGCAGGCAACACCCAGATCTAAGAAAGCCTTAAACTGATACCACCCAGGGATCCACCCAGGGATGAAGTACCCATCATCGCAAACATTCTAACCATTAGATAAGGTGGTCAGATGTCCTTGAGTCTAGCACACACCTATATTTTGATTTATAGATACCCCTGGACAATTGTCAGCCAATAAGGGTCCTGAACTCTGGAAATCTCCTCACCCCAACCTCTGCTATGATAAAAACCCCACCCCACCTGAGGTTTGTGCTCTCTGCTCTCGTCACTGTGTTGGACAGACAGGGACCAAGCTCTGGATTTGAAATAAACGCTCTTTTCTTTTACATGTGAGACAAGATCTCTATGGTGGTCTTTTGGGGGTCCCCATGATCTGGTATATAACATTAACAACAATATAATTAAAATTAAGCAAAATAATTAAGCTGAAGAAATTAATGAAAAATATTAAATGGTTAAAATATTCAACAATAAACTAGATTGATGAGATGAAATTCTCTTGATACAAAAGCAATAATATGCCTGCTGCAGCTAGAAAGATGAGAAATTGATGGCACTTGAGGTCTAACCAAATCACTCATTGAACCAGATGAGTCTAGCCAGGGCTCTCAGCTGCAATTATGAAGTTCCCCAGCACCTCCCCCTTACACAACAGCAGAGTGCTCTTCTCCTCTCCAGTCAAGCAGCACATTGGCAGCTGAGCTGCCTGAAGCAAGAGGTTTTTGTTAAGGTCTGTATCACTGTGGGAGGAGCATATGTAGCTTGCATGCAGTAATAAACTCCCAAATCCTCATCCTCTACTCTGCTGATCTTGAGTGTGAAGTCTGTCCCTGACCCACTGCCACTGAACCTGTCTGGAACCCCTGTAACCCTTTTGGACACCAAATAGATTAGGAGCTTTGGAGACTGGCCTGGCTTCTGTAGGAACCAATACAAATAGGTTTCTCCATTACGTTGTAAGAGGCTCTGACTTGACCTGCATGAGATGGAGGCTGATTGTCCAATGGTAACCGGCAAAGAGAGTGGAGTCTGGGTCAGCACAACATCACCACTGGTTCCTGAAAAATTATAACAGAATAGTACAAAGTCATGTTAAAACTTCTCAAGCACTCTTTGTGAATTCCTTTGTTACTCATTCCAAGTGAGATCCTGGTATGTTTTATGATTTTAAAAAATATATCAAATGCTTTTTTTTTTACAAAACCAGTGAATGGAAGGTCCTCAAGTTCATAATCTACAGCACCCCTTCCCATCTACATCAAAATCTTCATCCTAGCTCAGCTCCTGTCTCACTAGAATTTCTCATTGTCCTGTAACTAAAAACATGTAACATGTGCATCCTGGAGAATGGGACCTGCCTCATCACACATGGATATCATACAGAGGCAACTAGTTCCCACCCTCCATTCCCATTATCTTCCTGCATCTCATTATCTTACCCAGAATCCAGAGCATAAACAGAAACAGGGACTGGACAGGGCACATCATTTTGAAGAATGAACTTAGGAGAGTAAAGGCAAGAGGACAGTTGAGCATTTATCTCAGGACAGCAAGGCAGGGACCTCCCCAGGGAGCAATATGCAAATACCCTGGTCTGTATGGCAGTGTATATAGAGGAGAGAGTTATGTGGGTTTCTTGAATTTGAAAAATAACCCAAAAGTGTATTTTTCTACATCAGGTGTGAACATAATAAAACAAAATGTGGTGACTAATCAGAGGCTAGCAGGATGCCGAAAGATTGGCAATGTGGTTCAAATTAAATGTAAATATACATTAACAAAGTAGTCTTGTTTTCAAATTTGAAATTTACTTAAATTTTTTGTAAACATTCATAACTAAATTGCAGAGAACTAGAGAAATGTAATTAAGACATTGAGCTCATGATTGTCATGAATGAAACTTTGTACTCACAGTCAATAATACATTGCAAGATTACAAAATGGAAGCAGGTCACTCAATTCTCTTGTCAATGTATTGACTGTAATCTTACTAAGTATTAGAAAATAGACTTGATTATAATCAGGAAACTGATTCGTTTGCTGAATATGTTTCACAAATAAATGCATACTATAAGCATTTCCATAGTAAACATACATATAATTTTCATAACAATGAAATGTTCTTTTTATTCAATTTCTCTTAAGCTTACACATCAGAGAAACTCTGACCTTCTTGCTGTCACTGCAGATTATGTATTTTTTGAAGTTCTCAAGTCTCATTTGAATCAAATCATACAGTTCCTGTGCCTCAGTGACTTAATTTCATTTTCCGAATATACCTATTTCTTTAAATGTTTTTTCATGTTCTGTGAATAAGTAAATAAAATGTCTCTATTGTTGGATCCTTTAGTGATGGCAACATTTATTTTTACATGTGGACATTCTCATTTTTCTACCTTGTGAGTTATTAATAAAGGTACTATGAGTACTTTTGTACTAGATTATATGTAACCATGTATGTTCATTTATCTTGAGCAGGTACCTCTTTGTGTATTTGGCCACCTCCATGTCAGATATGAAAATGAAGCCTATTTGGGTTTATTAACTGTAGATTGTTTTGTGCAGCAGTGTCAATGTTCTGTAACGCACATCATTCTCAGTCACTGTGACCAGATACTTGGTCATTGAATTCTTGGGTCTTTTTTGTTGGTTCCTGGTACAAGCAAGAGACTATGCACTAAAGTGTAAGTGTAGATGCATTGCTTACACGTTGTTCACAGCTCCCCCCGTAGTTTTCACTATTCTTAATTTTGTCTCTAGGTCATTGACTGCTTAACATGAACATCATTTTGTTGCTAATGCCTTTTAGATTTGTGACAAGGTGTGTCTGCTGTTATCAAATAAATGACAAGATATTCAATGCAGCTGCTTATAAACAAGTATTGGTTACATAGGACAACTAACTTGGTTACATTTCCTAGCAATTATTTTCATAATTATTTTCTTTCCAATATGTATGGTTCCAAATGACAGGTTAGGACACCACAGATATTGCTGTAGCTACAGTTTTTTTTTTTTTTTTTTTTTTTTTTTTTTTTTTTTTTTTTTTTTTTGCCTGGCCCACAGTCAGGACGAATCTCTGTCACCTGCCAGTCCCACAGCCTCTCAGACCCAACCAAGTAAACACAGAGACTTATATTGTTTAAACTGTTTGGTCTAATGGCTCAGGCTTCTAGCTGTCTAGTTCTTACATCTTAAATTAATCCATTTCTATAAATCTATACCTTGCAACGTGGCTTGTGGCTTACCAGTGTCTTCACATGCTGCTTGTCATGGTGGCAGCTGGCAGTGTCTCCCTCTGCCCTCCTATTCTCTCAATTCTCCTCTCTGTTAGTTTTGCCTATACTTCCTGCTTGGCTAAATATACCAAGTTGACTTTGGAGATGTGTAAAAGTTAAAACCTTCCTCTTTAAAAAAAGAAAAGGGGAATTGTTGTGGGATGGTCTGTATGTTAAATTGCTCTGATTGGTCAATAAATAAAACACTGATTGGCCAGTGGCCAGGCAGGAAGTATAGGTGTGACTAACAGAGAGGAGAATTGAGAGAATAGGAAGGCAGAGGGAGACACTGCCAGTTGCCACCATGACAAGCAGCATGTGAAGACGTCGGTAAGCCACAAGCCACATGGCAAGGTATAGATTTATAGAAATGGATAAATTTAAGATGTAAGAATTAGATATCAAGAAGCCTGAGCCATTATGCCAAACAGTTTAAATAATATAAGTGTCTGTGTGTTTAATTTATAAGTGGGCTGTCAGACTGCCAGGTCTCGGTGGGACCCAGAGAAAAACCTCTAGCTACATACTACCTCAATTAGCTATACAAAAAGACAGTGAGCAGCCAGTCACAGTAGCTTGAACAAATGGAAGAACAAATACATATCCATTAAAAAAAAACATTACATATGGGCACAAGCAATTCACCTGACATATAAACTAATTACCAGAGAGCTGATTTAAAGTAGAATGTAGGCAAATTCCTGTCTGAGATTTGGGGATGACTTAGTACAGCACCAAAGTGATGAGCCATGAACAAAAGTGTATAAGACAGACTTTAATAATTTGGCAAATGTTGGCCTGTGAATAATACTGTCAAGAGACCAGAATGGGAAATCTCTATCTCTTAAAGGATTACTATCTTAAATATTCAAATCTTTCTTCAGTACAACAATAAAAGTAAATAATTTTTTACTTTTAAAATCATAATATAATTACATTATTTCAGAAAAAAAGTAAAGATCTCAACATGCACTTCATCAAAGTATATATATACGCACAGTAGAATATGTGTGGAACGAGAGAGAGAGACACAGACAGACAGACAGATACAGAGAGAGAATTTTAAAATTATGACAGGAGAAGTTTTATTTAAAGAAACAACTTCTTAAAGGAGAATGATCACCCTTCCATTGCAGTCATGATCATAAGGAATCTGTGGCCCTCTGTAGAACCACTGCCTAAAAACAGAAGACACATGGCTCTTTAGAGAAGCACAATAGCTACATGACCTTTGAATTGCAATGCAATTTAAAAGAAAAAGGAGGGTTATTTAATGTTATCTTGTTTACTGTATTGATACATATATAATGTAATTCTTCATTCTTTCTTACTATTTGACTTAATGAGGATCGATCCCAGGAATGCTCACCAAACTATCTATTTTAACTTCCTACATTATCAGCACTGCTAGAAGCACATTTCTCAGAATCCTTTTTCAACTTTATCATGTCTGATGGAATTGCTTTATTTCTGTGATTCATACAAGTTGAAGATGGGGATTTAACAGAAACAAGATCTGCCAGAAGAGACATAGTCTGATAAAGGTAAGAATTGTGAAATCACCTATAAAGTACAACAAGCAGCTGAGAGTGTGAGTACTCCAAGCCTGCATTGTCTGGAGAGGCCCGAACATCACAGATTCACTAGCTTATACCTTGGTTCAGATGGTCCCTGGAGAAACACCAAAGACCCCTCATTTGTATTATCAACTTCCTTGATAGGAGCATAAAGTCACCTAATGGCTGTTGCTCAGACAATTTATTTAAACCATCCTATTTGGAATATCTGCAATGCTAGGATTATTATGTATCTTGAGGAATTTCTTTTCTGGCTCTGTCTATTTGATATCTGTGTATTTCATTTACATTAATAGACACTGTCTTCATTATGCTCAGAAATTTTCTTCTATTATTTTATTTAAAATATTTTTCTGTGTCTTTGACCTGGGTTACCTTCTCCCTTCATTCCTATTATGTTTTGATTTGGTCTTATCATTGTGTCCTAGATTTCCTGGATGTTTTGTGTCCATTTTTTTTAATTTTAAGAATTTCTTTGGTTAGGGTATCTAGAGTTTATTTTCCCTGTGTCCAATAATTAAATGTCTCTCTTTCATGTCTCATACTGTGCTGGTGAGGCTTAACATTGAGGTGCTTGGGATTTGGGGGTTTTGTTGTTGTTTGTTTGTTTTTTGATTTCCTAAATTTTTTGTTTCCAGTTTTATTTCAATTTGGGTTTTCTTTAGTGATTCTATTTCTACTTTCATGCCTTAGACTTTTTTCATTATTTGATTCCACTGTTTGTGTTTTCACAGACTTCAATAAGGAGTATATCCATCATCTCTTTAAGGTCCTTAAACATATTCATATTTGCTATTTTGAATTCTTTGTCTTGTGCTTGAGCTACATTACCTTCCTCATGACCTACTGAAATTGGGAAACTGGGGAGATTGTAACAGAGGACAGAAAGGAGAGTTAACATCACCCCCCTTGATTTCCTGACAATGTCTAAGGTAGAATCTTAAAGCAGGCTGTTTTCAATGAGAAAATTTGGAATAATCCAACGAAATATCACTAGGCGGGCTGTCGATTTAGCAATAGAAGAAACAAAAGCTTGTTTGACAGGTGAGAACTTTTAGCCAAAGTTGTCTGTAGTTGCCCTGGTTATTGAGTATCTACAACAAATTATAGCCATCTGTTTATATCTTGCATTTATCCTCTACAATTTTGGTTGTCCATACTTGCTCTGGTTATTAAATATATGAAATAAATCACAGCCATCTGTCTACATCTTGCATTTATCCTCTACAATTTTTGAAGTTCAGATATTTTCTCTTCAAAATTACATATTCAGATTGCAATGTTCAATGGAAATAAAGTTAGCACCAAATTCTAAATACATAGATTACCTATTTTATCATAAAATGCTTTTTTACATTAGATGCTTAAAATAGTATTTTTAAAGCTTTTGAGAATTTCATTTCCAACATTTCCTCTTCTAACATCTTCTTCTCAATTTTGTGATTTTTACACACACACACACACACACACACACACACACACACACCAAAGTCATCCTCAGATTTTAATTAGGGCATAAAATGAAAGTAAAAAACCAACTATTTTTTAATTATGTGTATTTGTTTTTGATTTTGAGACAGGGTCTCACTATGTAACCTTGACTGGCATGGATCTTGCCTTGTAGACCAGACCAACCTTGAGCCCATGGAGATCTTCCTGCATCAGAATCCCTAGGGCTGGTTTGGAGACATGAACTAACATACCCCAGCAAATTTTAAATTCTTAGTCATATTTACAGAATTTGTTAAATGCTTATCTCTACCCTATTATACACAATTCTTGATAAAGGCCTTTTTAACTTTAGGCCTGAAGATACTTTTCTGCAATGTTCCTCCAGTAAGAAACAACTCAGATTCATTTTGTACTTAGCTGAAATACCTCCATGGTAATTCTCCTTTTGCAAGCCTCTGTCCATGAACTTATACACATTTCACTGGTAATTTTCTAATGAAATGCTAAACAAACAGAGCTTCATCTAATTCCATGAAATTTTGTAGTGGCAAAAATGAGTCTAAATGCTCATATATTCCCTATGATTCTATTGTTTATAAAAGAAACTGCATTTTGTTACTCATCTAAACTCATGATAATTGAAACATAACTCCAAGGGCTCTGTGAATACTTTGGTTGCCAGACATGTTATTGTTTCCAACTCTATTTTCATTTTTTTCCATTAAGTAGTAAATGTAACCACTTATTAGGATTTTTTTTTTTACAAATCCACTTTTATTTATTTACTTTCATTAGTTTAAATCCGGGAAGGGTACAGCATCATACGGATTCTGTGTCCCATGGCCTTTGCAGGAAGGTTGCTTTGGAATTTGGCATGAACCATGCCACTGTTTCCATGGGCCTGGGTTACTTTTCCCCAGATAACTCTGGTTTTGTTTGGTTTGTGTCCAGGTGTCACTGTGTTGTTTTTTGCTTTATACACATAAGCACATCTCTTGCCCAAGTAGAATTCAGTTTCATCTTGAGCATAATTTTCACCAAACTGGCTTGGCCATTTCTTATAAAACTGTAAACAGGAAAAACACTTTATCCCCAAGACTTGTTCACTTAGTATAAAATGTGCTTAAGGAAAGTTACAACTGAGAAGTGAGTCTCAGCATTCATCTCTATGAGGTCAGTGATGGGTTCAAACTATACACTATGGGTTCCAACAATGCTTCACATGCATTTCCAACATTTATAAGAGCATGAAATCAATTGTTTTCTCTCTATCCAGGCTGGTATTTTTCTCTGAGTTATAGTATACTGGAGGAAGATTGATTACACCATGAGAGTCATTAGAGTTATGGCTTCTGGAACTGAAGTGGAGTGAGGAGAGTTCAGAGGCAAGAGAGATCCCAGGAGTCTTCATTTGTATTAAACCTGAAAAATGCAAGGCTGTCTGCATCTGTAAAACACTGTGAAGAGGTGAAGACGCCACCAGAAGTAGATGAAGCAGCCCAGCCTCACACTTGGTCTTTTTTGCTAGGGTCTCTATCACCGTGGGAGGCAAGCTGTTACCCTGCCAACAGTAATAAAGTGCAACATCTTCAGCCTCCACATTATTGATGCTGAGGGTGAAATCAAAAATTTGAAAGTAAGAGCATTTCATATCCATGGTCTAGGATTATGTTTTCTTCCTTGATGTTTCTAACAATATGAGCTAAACCATCTTTAATTGTATGAACATTCCACAAAGCATCACAACATGTTTAGAAAGTCTGTATATCTTAGGAAGACATATTTCTCCAGTAGGGAGAATGGAATTTTTATAAAAGTTTACAATCTGATAAAGTAGAGAATAATTTCAGAAGAAGTCAGGATTTCTAAATATCTGTTTAGCACTTCTCAGATAAAAGACAATATTGCATCTCGCATGTCTTACCAAGAGTGATGCAGAGTACCATGATATATTTCTAGAATGTTCAAATTCCTTCCCTAGGACATGATTTTTCACACTACTTAAAAGACCATGATTCTGAGACAGCCTAAATCAGGAGAGAAAATTTGCATCAGGTTCATTTGAAGAAAGAGGTATTCCTGTCACTTGGGCCAGAAAACCAAGCTAGAGCATATTTACTATACAAAAACAACATCTGAGCATTTTAAAAATCCTTAGTAACTGTACCATGAACTGCCAAGATTCAAGTGCATTGAGAATAGGAGGAAAGGGGAGCCCTTATTCACTGTGAAATCAGTGTGCAATTCCCTCAAACAACTACAAATAGGACTACCACATGACCCAGCTATGCCATTCCATGGACATAGCCAAAGGACTATATAGCCTATGGCAGACATAAGTACACATCCATGCATTTTTCTGATCTGTTCACAATAGCTAGGAAATGGATTCAACTTAAATGTGCACTACATGATAAATGGATAATTAAAATGTACATTTGTACAATGGAATTTTATTCAGCTATGAAGAATCACAAAATTACTAAAAAATTTGGAAAATGGATGGACCTAGAAAAAAATACAGTGACTGAATCACTCTAGTCCCTGATAGAAATTTCCACATGTCTTCCTGATGTGTGAATTATGCCTTCAAATTTTTTTTAATTTGTCTGTTTATCTCAGACTATAACTCAATCTAAGAAGCTGGAAAGGGACCCCCAAATTGGGATGTCTTTGGAGGGGTGAGAGTAGACACATGTGATAGGAAATTAAAATAGGCAGGTACTTTGGGAAGAAATGATTGCTTATAATTTAGAGTGAAGGGTTGAGAAAAAGGAGGGTTAAAAACATTAAAAGTGTTTTACTACTCGCAAAAGGAAAACAAATCAGACTAGCAAATCTGATAAGCAAATTTAATGAGCAAATTTAGGATGAGTGATTGGAGATAATGGAGTATCTGGTGACTGGCTTTATACAGGCACTCAATGCAAGGAGCAGATATGTGCAATTAGCATTTCCTTAACAGTACAAGAAGACTGTACAGTGAAACAGCTTTCATAGAATTTTAGGGTATATGGTGTATCTATTATCATTAAACCCCAGATACATATGGATACTGAAGTATCATGGACAATATCTCTTCCTTTTTCTTTGTCTTTCTTTCTTTCCTTCCTTCCTTCCAGCCTTCCTTCCTTCTTTCCTCCCTTCTTTGGTTCTTTCTTCTTTTCTTCTCTGATCTCCTTTTACTGAAAATTTATTTTTTTTCTCACAATATACTCTGATTATGGTTTTCCACCTCTCTACTCCTCCCAGATCCTCCCCACCATCCCTTCTATCTTGTACTTGGATTCAAATACTTTCTGTCTATTATTAGAAAGCAAACAGACTTCTATGCAATAAATAATAATTTTAATAAATAATAAAGTAAAATAAATATAATATAATAAATTAAAACAATGACTAACACTTTGGAATTGACCAAATAAAAAACAGAAGGAGAGAGCCCAGGAGAACACTCAAGAAATAGACTTAGTTGCTCCCAGACTCAGGAATGCCACATAAGCACTAAACTGAAAGCAAAAGACCAGTAGGGTAAAAAGAGAGAAAAAATATATATAAATATATAATAAAATTAGGATAAAAATAATTGATAAAAATTAAAAATGGTGAGCTCTAACATGACATTAAGGGGCAAGGAACCTCCAAACATGTCTTTGAGTTCATTTTCTCTTGGCCATCTGCTGTTGTGCATCCAACCCACCTTTAAGAGTAATTTGTCGTCTCAGGAAACTATATTTTCATTTGGATGTGGTCTTGATTATAAACTGGAGACAGCCCCTGGTTAGGAATGGGGCATGGTTCCACTTCTTTCAGCTCTAGGACCCCAGATGGTGCAGACCCTGTGCGGGTGCTTCAGTCCCTGTGCATTTGTTTACATGTCAATCATGTTGATCTTAAGAGTCCTTGTTTTCTTGGTGTCTTCCATTACCTGTGATTCTTACACTCTTTCTACCTCTTCTTCCTGAGCCCTGTGGGAAGTGATTTAATGGAGATATTCCAATTAGGACTGAGTGCTCCAAACTTTAGCACTCCCTGCATATGTCTAGCTATGTGATAGTTTTGTTTCTAAATTATATAACTGCTCCCTGCCTCTTCTTCATGGGTCACATATCACTCTGAACTCTCCATACCTGCTTTCAAATGTGGAGATCCAGATACCCAACTCCATACTAAAAAAATGTATGAATTTGTTTTGATAGACTCTGCTTTCTAGATATATATATCACATTTATGAATAAATTCAATGTTTATAATACAGAAATCCAAGACCCCATATAAATAATATGTCAACTAATACCATCTATATATTCCTTAAAAACAAATTGATCCACTGGCTTTTGGAGTCCACAGATACAGCAGAGAATGACAGGTTTATAGACCACATATAATTGTTTATATTAAGTGTGTGTCTTCTTGCAATTATAATATCCTAAAGGATGGCCTATTATAGTTATTGATTTAAAAGACTGTTTCTTCACTATATCTCAACAATAAAAGATAAGGACAGGTTTGTCTTCATGGTGCCAACTTTAACATGAACCTTGAAAGGTCTTATTAATAAAAAAACCTAGAGCCAGATATTGGGCTAAGAGCTGAAAGATCAGAGAGGCAGAGAGCAAGCCACTAGTTCTTACCCTTATGAAATCCTCTGCCTCAAGAGCAGAGTTCCTGTTTCCTCAGAGTAAAAGCCCCTGAGCCCCCCCTCACCCAAAAGGGTCTTACCTGAACTGCTTAAAAGACTCTAGTTCCTGGTCCTCATGCCTTATATATCCTTATGCTTCCTGCCATCACTCTCTGGGATTTAAGGCATGTGTGCTTCCCAAGCAAAGGCATGAGATCTCAAGTGCTAGGATTCTAAGTGTATGCCACCACTGCTTGGCTCTGTTTCCAGTGTGATCCAGATGAATCTCTGCCTTCCAAGTGAGAGGATTAAGGGTGTTTGCTACCACTCTCTGTCCTCTATGTCTAATCTAGTGGCTGGCTCTGTCCTCTGATTCCAAGATAAGTTTATTAGGGTACACAATGTATCACCACATTTCCCCTTTTTGTATAAAATAATAAAAGCTTATAACTAATACAAGAAAAACTATATACAGTAAGTATAATAAATGTATAATATATATACAGCCAAGAATTACAATAATAATGTCCAGTCCATTAACATTTGACAAATTCAGACAAAAAAATCATTATTTATCCTATCTTGGTGAATCCAAAGGATTCTGTCTTGTTCACCTTCAATATTAATTTGCAATACCAACCCAAAACTATTTTTTGGTATCTTTCAAATTTATACACTTTACACCTCTTTAGTGAGTTTCTTTGCTGAATTTCTTATCAAGGAAAACTATAACTATCTAATCTTCAACTCCCTCAAAGACCTGAGAAGGAAATAACATTAACTGAGTAAACAGGAAGTGCAAAAAAGCAACTTTAAAAAATGTGAAAATGACAGAAACAGATGGCTGCCAAGACAGTCACCCAAGATTTTTCTACAATGTTGTGGCATCCATCTTGGGCCTACAGGCCTAGCATGTCTGACAGACTCATCTGTGAAGCAGGATTTTCTAAAGAGCCTTCCTACCTTTTCTTGGGAAGAATTAACAGTCCTTTCTTTTGTGTTCTGCTTGTCCATTTTCGACAACATAATGTCAGCAGTTGAGGCAAGGGCACTTTCTTGCCCAGTGACTAACTTTTGCCACAAAGAAAGTAAACTCCATATGGAGTTTCTTCAATGCAAATCATCTTCTTTGGAGTATACTGGTGCTGCCAGGAACTGACATGTCTCATTGTCATAAAAAAAAAATCTGTTATTAAAACATCTTAAATGCCATGTTCTTCAGATCTCTGAAGTGTTTGACAATGACTTGTCTATCTAAAATACATCTGTTTGACCTTCAAAGCATACCTAACATGACTACAAGTTTGATTGTAATGACTAACTACTAACCTGCATTTCTTTATTATCCTAAATAGTTGCTAAAAAAACTCACAAGGACTAGCAAATTGCTTTACATTGTTAAATGAACTGCATAGGTACAATACCTTGAACAAGAGTAGGAATGTATGTACAGTATTTTCAAACAAAATCAATCTCAAATTGGTATTAATATATATAATTTGTATGTAATATACAAAAGTCAAATCCAATGTAAAATATTTAAAACTAGTAGCTTCTTTTTAAAAGCAGATCCAATAATCTACCTTTTTAACTTATATCTATATCCTCCTCTTTTTTTCTTTTCAGTGCAGATTCAATAATCTATTCTTTCATTCTATTATTTCTATATTTTTGGAGTAGATTCAATAATCTACATCTTATCCTTATCCTTTTTTTCTTTTTCTTTTATTTTGCAAGCAAAAACCCTGAATCTAATCTCCTTGTTTAGCTTTTTTTCCTAACCATTATCAATTAATATCTAGTAACCAACCATCTTAAACAATGACAATTATCCACAACCCATTGAATGAAGAAAAACCATCCACCCCACCTCTTGGGAATGTGGGTGCTGTGTTCTTAAAATTACTTCCTGCTGTCTGTGGGCAATGGAATCTTTAGGGGATCCTGAAAAGAAAAATATATGGGTTAATTGTCAAGTCCTGGGTGTTAGCTGTATCATTCGTTGTCTAGCTCTGCATAATGGGAAAATGCAGGGCTTGTCTCAAGTCCTTACTTGAGTAGTCTGTGGGCTGGATCATCTCAGCTAGCCATCTTGAAATTGTTCTGACCAGTTTGTAATACAAAATCAATCTTGAGTGGTGTTTTTTAACTTAGTAGTGTTATCATAGCTGATGGAATTGTCATGGTGGGCCTCAGCATCTTTTCAGAGATGTCAAAGTTTGCATTAGGTCAGATTATTTCTTTTCTTGGTAATTTTTTCCAGGTAGTTCTTCCTTCTTCTTTGGATGCTTATTTGTCCAAAGGTCTTTAAATACCTGAAGATAGTTGTTTTTGTTATCCTGAAATGACAAAACAAAACCCTTCCTCAACCCTAACTTTGGGAAGTTTCCATTTCTAATCTTTATTAATTTTGATTTATGTTTTTTTTCTGAATTTTTTGTTCTCACTTCTATAGCTGTTCTATCACCCTGAGCAGTATTGTTTTTTACAATAAGCATGAAATTATTGAATTGCTCTGGCAAAGGGTTTCTTCTATGATAGCAAGAAAGAACTAAAGTGAATTTGTCACAGGGACCTGTGAGAGGCCCCTCAGGGAGTTTCCCGATAGCCAAGGCAAAAGATTACCTTATCTGTCCCTTGTATATCTACATTCATTCGTCCAATATTTGCCTTTACCACACCTTCCACATAATCCAGATGGGAGGGGCATTCTGTTACCATTGTTGCTTGAAAAAACATTCTTTCTAAGAATGCCCTTTTTATAGTCCCTTTTTATTTTTTTTATTATTTATTTTTTTAATTTTATTTTACAATACTATTCAGTTCTACATAATAGCCACAGATTCCCTTGTTCTCTCCCTTCCTGCAACCTCCCCTTCTCCCCAGCTTGCCCCCCATTCCCACCTCCTCCAGAGCAAGGTCTCCCGGGAGGACTGGGATCGACCTGATAGACTCAGTCCAGGCAGGTTCAGTCCCCTCCTCCCAGATTGAGCCAAGCATCCCTGCATAGGTCCCAGGTTTCAAACAGCTAACTCTCGCAATGAGCCCAGGACCAGGTACCACTGCCTAGATGCCTCCCAATCAGATCAAGCCAATCAACTGGCTCACCTATTCAGAAGACCTGATCCCGTTGGGGGCCCCTCAGCTTTTGATTCATAGTTCATGTGTTTCCATTCATTTGGTTATTTATCCCTGTGCTTTATCCAAACTTGGTTTCAACAATTCTCGATCATATAAACCCTCCTCTTTCTCGCTAATTAGACTCCCAGCGCTCCACCAGGGGCCTAGCCGTGGATGTCTGCATCCAGATTCCTCAGTCCTTGGATGGGGTTTCTGGCACAACTATTAGAGTGTTTGGCCATCCCATCACCAGAGTAGGTCAGTCCCAGCTGTCTCTCGGCCATTGCTAGCAGTCTTTTGTGGGGGTATCTTGGTGGATTTCTGTGGGCCTCTTTAGCACTTTGTTTCTTCCTTTTCTCGTGTGGTCTTCATTTACCACACAAACAGAGTAAAAAATTAAAGACATATGTGGAAAGGATTTCAGCCTTGATTCTAAAAGGCAAATTAAGGCTTTGTCAATTGACGGGAATGGACTCAGCAGAAATTGTAGTACCTTTTACTAATGCTGAAATTTCCTCTTTATGGGCAGAAAATGAACAGTGACAAAGAGCTTTCAGCAATTTGGGGGAGGGATGAAAATTAAAACCAGATATCCCAAAAGCAAGAGACTTTAATTCATAAAGAGAACCAATCAGGTCCTTCGGCACATTGTATGCGGAACACCAATAATTGGAGCCCCTACATTACACACTGATACAAATAAATCAGAAAAGGTACATTACAAATCAGGAAATTTAAGTGAAATGGCTTAAAGCTCTTATGATTCTGTGCTCAAGACAGAATTATGTGCTATTCTCATGGTACTGATAGATTTTACAGAACCTGTTAATATAGTTACTGACTCTCAATATGGAGAAAGAATCATTTTGCACACTGAAACCACTGAATTTATTCCTGATGAATCAGAATTAACTTCGCTATTTATACTATTACAGGAGACAGTCAGGAATAAGAATCATCTTATATATGTATATATAACACATATCAGATTCCATATGGGTCTGCCAGGCCCTCTAGCACAAGATAATGATGAAATTGAACAGTTATTAGTAGGAAATGTGCTGGAGGCCACAGAATTTCATTTAAAAAAATCATGTGCACAGCAAGGGTTTGAAAAAGACTTTTTCCATCAGTTGGCAATAAGCAAAAGAAATTATAGAAAATGTCCTACTTGTTCCTTTAATAATCAAACTCTACTACCTGTAGGGTACACAAAGAAATGAAACTTGGCAGAAGAATGTGTTTCATTTTGCAGAATTTGTAAAATTAAAATATATACACCATACCATAGATATATATTCAGGATTTCAATTGACAACTGCTTTGATTTCTGAGAAGGCTGATTCTTCAATTACACATCAATTAGAAGTCATGGACATTATGAGAATACCTGTACAAATTAAGATTGACAATGTGCCAGCATGTCTCTGGTAATTGAAACAGGTTTTTTTTTTTTTGCATATTACAATACAAAGCATAGTACAGGTATACCACACAATCCAACAGGATATGAGATTTTAGAAAGATTAAATCACAGTTTAAAATAAATGCTAAACAAGCAGAAAGGGGTAGTAAAGTCCCCCAGAGATAGATTGAAAAATACTTAATTACCTCTAAATTTTTTAAATGTTAATGAGGAGGGATCAACACCTGCAGAGAGACACTGGACAACAGAAAAACTACTGAGTTAAATCAGCCTGTGGAAACCAGAATATGTGTTACATTGGGGAAGGGTTCTTGCTTTTGTTTCCACATGAGAAGAAAAGCTATGGATACTATCAAAATTATAACAAAGATTTCATTAGAACCGGAGAGATCTCTTGATTAGAAGAAGATTGTTCATCAACTGATGTGGCAATTCAACATGTTAAAAGGAAAAACTCACCAAATTAGGGATGGGGTAGAGTTCTGGTTTTGTCTTTATGGGAGAATAAAAATATCCATCTTAAGGTTGTCAAGAACGTTTGGACAGATAGAAATATAAAGAAGAAGGGAGAACTGTATCAAAAAATTTACCAAGAAAAGAAACTATCTGGTATGATTATATAATTACTTCTACAGGGTAAAATCTCTTTACCTCTCAAAATATTTATTGTGCTGACTCATTTAAAAACTAAATCTGGCTTTGTCGTTGGAGTATGTCTCTTTCTTTCTCTAAACCCAAGCATGTCGCTAAAAGAAAAATCCCCCATTACCCCATTGTGTTTCTAAAAAACACATACTCAGTTAAACATTCATCTTTCAGACTTCTCACTGATCAAGAGCTTTTCAACCATAGTCCTTTACATAGGCAGGATCAGGAGTCTTTCAGACATAACCATTTACATAGGCAGTAGTTTTAAACTTGCCCCAAAAATAGGTTGCTTGTTTCACTTTTTATACGTTAGAGTTCAGTCCAATTATCTTAACTAGTCATCCAATTCTTCATTTTCTAGTTACATGAAGTCGTTATTTAAAGCTTTGTTTTACCTATGGTGCACACCTAAACCCATGAACACATTTCCCAACATCAAAATAAACTTCAGCTAGTTCTCCCTCTCTTTTCTTGATCCAGCTAGGATCTCCCACTCTCTTTCCCTCAACCGTCGCCCTTCATTGTTCCCACTCATGACCAGGCTGTTCATGTAGGTCTCATCCATTTCTCCGTGTTTTTTGGGGGGTCTCGTTTTCCAGGTAGCCTCCCTGGTGAGGTGAGTAGCAGTCCAGTCATCCTTGTTCCACATCTAGCATCTTCCTATGAGTGAGTACATACCATATTTGTCTTTCTGCGTCTGGGTCACCTAACTCAGGATGATTTTTTCTAGATCGATCCATTTGTCTGCAAACCGTATGATGTCATTGTTTTTCTCTGCTGAGTAGTATTCCATTGTGTATATGTGCCACAATTTATTTATCCATTCTTCAGTTGAAGGGCATCTAGGTTGTTTCCAGGTTTTGGCTATTACAAACAATGCTGATATGAACATAGCTGAGCAAGTGCTCTTGTGGTATGATTGAGCATTTCTTGGGTATATGCCCAAAAGTGGTATAGCTGGATCTTGGGGGAGATTGATTCCCAAGGAGACCATGTTAAATGAAGACCACATGAGAAGGGGAGGAAGCAGAGAGCTAGGGAGGCCCATGGAGATCCACAAAGATACCCCACAAAAGACTGCTGGCAATGGTCGAGAGACGGCAGGAACTGACCTACTCTGGTGATGGGATGGCCAGACACCCTGTTAGTTGTGCCATAAACCCCATCCAAGGAAGGTCTGAGGAATCTGGATGCAGACATCCACGGCTGGGCCCCTGGTGGAGCACTGGGAGTCTAATTAGTGAGAAAGAAGAGGGTTTATATGAGCGAGAATTGTTGAAGCCAAGGTTGGATAAAGCACAGGGACAAATAACCAAATGAATGGAAGCACAGGATCTATGAACCAAAGGCTGAGGGGCCCCAACTGGATCAGGCCCCTGAACGGGTGAGACAGTCATTTGGCTTGATCTGTTTGGGAGGCAGCTGTGTGTTGGTGCAGGGTCCTGGGCTCATTGCATGAGTTGGCTGTTTGAATCCTGGGACCTATGCAGGGATGCTTGGCTCGGTCTGGGAGGGGGGGACTGGACCTGGCTGGACTGAGTCTACCAGGTTGATCCCGGTCCTCGGGGGAGACCTTGATCTGGAGGAGGTGGGAATGAGGGTCGGGTGGGGGGAAGGGGAGGGGGGCGAGAGTGGGAGAACAGGGGAATCTGTGGCTATTATGTTGAACTAAATGATGTTGTAAAAATGTTGTAAAATAAATTTACTAAAAAAGAAAAAAAATAAAAAAATAAACTTGAGCTAGTTTAACTCCTAGGGCTTGACTGCTTTCCTTAATCATTAACCTAAACTACAGTTGATGTGACTTCTCAAATGAAGCTCATAAGTCCTAGCTAAATGATGATTACTTGTTCCTATTGTCTACCCTCTACCGCTCCTAGTTTATCAGGGGTGGGGGCGACACTTTATCCTATCTTTACCTATATCAATTTCCCTACCAAACTAACCTCCATTACAATCCTTTTCTACATTTGTTAGAAACCGTTAATCATCAACATTCTATTTAAACTAACATTATTATTGTATAAAAGCATTACTTCAATTAAAAGGTGTAGTTAAAGTAAATCATCTTCATCATAATCTACAGGTAAAAATGCCCAGTCGAATGTGATACTTCCATGAGACAATCACAGAATATTAAAGGCAGTGGAGAACCACCCATACCCACTCACGCCATGCCAGACACCAGAGGAAAATGGCAGCAACCACATGTAAAGGAGCAGCAGTAGCAAGAGACATTCTGTACCCAAAGCCCATGGGGCCTTGCCTATTTGAGATTCACTCACCAATGCCTTTAATTCTCATGAACCAAACTCCAGAAACTCAGTTGCCACCTGCTGTTCCTCTGATACGGCTACCAGCAAATTCTCAAAATATTAAAAGTAGAACTTCCAAATGACCCAGTCACAGCATTCCAGGGCATGTACTTAAAGAACTCTCTACCCTACCACTGAGAAACTTCCACATCTATACTTATTGTTGCCCTAGTCATGATAGCTAATATTGGAACCAGCATAGATGTCCATAAACATGAGTGGATAAAGAAAATACACACATACCACAGGATTTTACTCAGCTGTAAAGGAAATATGAAATGATGGAATTCCCAGGAAAATGGTTGGATCTAGAAACTACAATATAAAATACAATGACCCAAAATCAGACAAAAATTAAGTTTGCTCTCATATACAGACTCTATCTTGTAAAGTATACATGCAGCCATATGTATACACACACACACACACACACATTTGTACATATAGGATATCTTTTTTTTATAAGTGCATGTTTTAAAAACTTTAGTCATAAGACCCTGGATCTTTTTTTCAGGAAATTGTTTTAAGGTTTATAATATTTTATTAGTTCTTTGAGAAGTTAAAACATTGAAATTTGCCCCTATTCTACCCCCTTTACAAACACCTCCCAGATCCACCCTATTCATTGTTTCCAATTGGAAACAATTATTCATTGTTTCCAGTTCTTAACTAAGCTTAGCTGTCTTTTTATGTACAGTATTTGACACAAATTCTTTCATTTGCTCTTTAGCCTCAAAGTTTGTGCTGTTCCTAGACCTGGAGCTTAATAATTTTCTATATTTAAGTTAAATACTATCTCTGTGGATTATATCATTCTTGCCTTTTTCCACTCACTATTCAGACATATATGCACATTTTCCTTATAGGCTGATTTAGCCAATGAAATGATAACAGTAAAGAACCTGTTAAGTAGTTTCCCCTGATCTGTGTAGATCCAGATAAGGCTTCTTTGGTTCTGGGTTGTTTCACAGAAGGAGCATGACTCGATGAAACCAGGAGAGGTACTGTCAGGTCTGTAATCCTGGTGCTGAGGTAGAGTAAACAGAGTTCAGTTCATTGGAGCTTCGAGGTTTCATTACCCCAATTATCTTTATAAACTGAAGGGTTGAGTATGAGAAATACTCTCAGTCAGATAGAGGCACCAGAGGAGCAAGCACCTGAGACAGCGGAACCTCATACTTCTGTTTTTCTGGGTGATTTATGCTTAGACCTGTATTAATGTAGGAGATAAGCTGTTTCCTTATGGACAGTAGTAAGTTGCAGCATCTTCAGGCTACAGGCCACTGCAGGTGAAATCTGATCCACTGCCACTGAAACTAGAGGGGACACAGAGATTATCAGGGAAGCATACTTGATTAGAAGTCTTGGAGTCTGTTTTTTTGTTTTTTGTTTTTATTTTTTTGTTTCATTTTTTGGGTACCAGTATAAGCTTGTGCCAATGCCCTGGCTGGCTCTGCAGTTCGTGGTCACTCTTTCACCTGGATTCACAGACAGAATAGCTCGAGACAGTGTTATCACAATTTCAGCCCTTGAGGCTAAATCCACACATGAAGGATCAGTAGCAGAAAATGAAAAATAGATTTTTTTTTTAAATTTCAGTCTAAAAACAAAAACTCCCCATGACTCAAGATTGCCAAGTATAGAGTGAAAAGTGGGTGTTTATATGTCACCCTCTGATTTTCTACTTTGTCCAATAATCTTTCCTGAAATCCAGAAGAGAAGAAACCCAGTGATCTCTGATAAGAACAGCATCTTTCTATTTTATGTCCTTTTGTATATGTTGATCACACCACAGCACAGAAAAGGCCAGTCTTATAATATTCTAAGCAGCAGGGACACCAGAAAAAAAGAAACATCTATGCAAATGATGCTGACTTCATATTGTTCTAAGTACTGGGACTATAAGAAGAGCAGGCTACTTGGCCATTCTCTGAGTAATCTCCCTCTTCTTGCCACTTAATGCAGTGTTGATAGTGGATAGATATCTGTGCATACTCCTCCATATACAGAGTTGAACAATGAATACAATATAATTCAGTTCTTGTTATATATAAAGCTATTGAGAAAGAACAGCACCTCAGATCCTGTCTTGGTCCCATGGTTGTGTTGTGTCCATCAGAGTTTCTCACAGTATAGAGTGAGTTTATTTATATTTTTATCACTGGAATATCTTCTATGGCCTCACACCATAAAATGCTACAGTACAAATTAGCACTAGGGAACAGTAGATTGCTAGATTTAAGGTCTTAGTGAGACATTTGTCTTCCAGAGGGTGGAATTAAAACCTTAAAAAATTCATGGGTTTGAACACTGGCACATAAGAATTCAGAACATCAAAATGTTAGTTTACCCCATTCCAGATAAAAAGCCAAGAATTACATCTTGCATTTATCACCCAGTGTGAATTCAGCATGCTTGGCAAGCAGTTCATATGCAGTACAGAACAGCAACTCATTTATTACTGTATCTAAAAGAATAGCACTCTAATAGTATTTAAATCAGGAAGAGGGCATTTCTGTAGGTTTATGTTGTAAAGCAAGTGGCCTTTCAATAGGGCCATATAGCCAACCTGCAGTATGTTTGTTAAATAATTACAACTTCTGGGATTTGTGAAATTCCTAAATAAAGACTCACAATGTCAATCATTAAGATTCTAGCCCAACACTACATAATATGAGAAAATATAAACTTGCTCCCAGACCATGACATCTTGGGTGATATGCAGAACTTTACTTAAGTACATGTTAAGATACCCAAACTTAGGATGCTAGACTTGTCAAAGTTTATTGTTAGGTTTGACACAAGAGTGATCATTATTACTGGACCTTAGCAGATCCAACTTGCACCTTATTTTGAATGGGCAGATGTGTAATAAAGTATACCTGAGTGTAATAACAAACTGTGTAATCACATCCACATCCTTGTGTCCTTTCATAAATGACTAATTCAAGTTTGGAGTATCAAGAAAATGGAGTTTTATAGCAAATTCATGTTTGAGAAGGACCTATAGGTGCCATCTAGGTAAACATCATGTCCTGGTACTAGCAAAAACAGATAATTCTGTACCATAGGAACTCTCACGGTAGGCTATGGAGAAAAATGTTGATTTAGTGAGTATTCAAAACGGACATAAAATCATCAGTGTCCTTTGAATGGAGAAGTAGCTGCGAGATTCCTTGGGCTATCTACTCTGGAAGTAAATAGAAATTTTTGGTATTTATATTTAATTAAAGGAAATCACACAAGCACTGTATAGCAAAAGCACACACAAACTTCAGTTGACTAGAGAGGTTTTTCTGTGCAGCGCTGGGTGGAAATTGCCTGCCCAAAGACTGACTTGCCAGTACCTAGACATGGATAATGAAAGAGTGCTAGGGAAAATTTGTGTGTAGGTGATGACTGACTGTGTACATCAGAGAGATCAAAGAATAACCCTAGGATTGTATTTCCTGAAATGTTTCTGTTATTGACAATTGTGGATAAAGTTTCCTTATTAAGTAAAGTAAACCATTTAATTACAAAAAGACAAATCCAAGAATCATTTACAAAAGTAGTCAGCACTGGAAATCTGAATTTGATAATGGCAGCTTAGGAATAAGCTACTCTAGGGCTAGTTCACACAAACAGGTTTGGCACTTTAAAATTTTTTATGTGTATGAATGTTTTGCTGCATATTTGTATATGGACCACGGTGACCAAAAGAGGGCATTCAGTCCTCTAAAATTAGAGTTACATATGGTTGTGATCTTCCATGTAGGTGCTGAGTTTTCAACACAGGTCCCCTGGCAAGAAAAACAAGTGCTCTTTAGTGTTGAACCATCTCTCTGACCACTGTGCCATTTTGCTAAAGCATTTTGTACACTGCATAGTCTTTGTTGTATGTAATTCTTCCATCCCAACTGCCTAATGCCATGCTGCTTTACAGTAGAAAAAAAATATACAAATGCATCTGCACTATCTGAAATGAATGACATATCTATATTTTAAAAACAGAGATTTTGTCTGCCAATTCAAAATGATTGTTAGAGAACAGCAGAGTGAATTGGTTGATCGCATAGGCTGAAACTGTTGGAGCTGAGGGATGGATTGACATCAGTGATGGTAGTGATGGTATCAGGTTCATAAAGAGTGTTTATATTAAATTTATATTGATTTCTCATATATAACACACATCAGCAAAGGCCTTTTTACTTTTGGAAAATATTATATGTAAAAAATAAAAATGAATGAGGCAAGACCCCAAATTACCAAAAAACAAAACTAAACCTACACACCTGACACATATTTTTCAAAATCAAGCATATGAAACTGATTACAAAGTTTGCCAAACACAAATTTAGACTTTCAGACTTGATACACTCAAAGAAACATTCCCAGGGAACCTTTGTGTAAACAGGGCATCTATGCTATCAATGATGAAGTAAAATTATGTGAGAATTATGTTTCCTTAAATTTTAATTTTTAAAGAAAAATTTAAATGTCCTTCTTCAGTTATCTATTACACTATTTGTTATTCAAGAGCAAACCATTTTAATATTTACATATTTTATGAATTTCTTCAATGAATATCTACTTAGGTTGAAAATATAAAATACAATTGTATTTTAATTTGTTAATATTTATCTTATGGTGTTACATATTTTATGTTTTAGATAATGTTCTGCTAAAAAGAAAAAGGTATGTTCTGAAACTAACATAGACTCTTCTGTAATTATTTGTTAGGACTCTTTCATCTGTAATGTTCACTTATTCTGATTTTGTTTCTTGGTGATCAGTTGATGAAACTGAAGTGGTATAGGCCCCAGTTTTACTATATGGAAACCTTTACCTCACTGTAGATCCTGAGATATTTTATTGTATATTCTTGTATTGATAAAAATGTGTACATATGCACATAAACAGTTTACACCTGCCCTATAAACTTGCTAAATTTACTTCTTTCCCTGTAACATACTATACAAAAATATTATCAGTTCTGTTTTCCCACTAGTCTTTAGAAAACTCTAAGTGCTTCTGTTGGAACCTGTCTCCATCTACTCTCAGTGTTTCTTCTGTTATGTGAATGACACAATGTTGGTTATAATTCTTATTATTCAAGAATATTCAAGACTTATGTTCCAGCCCTTTTAAATGTTTGTCATCTATGTACATTAAGCTTTAGAGGATCTCTTGCTCATTCATTTAAATAAAGCATTAATTGGACAACTGTATATGTGATTTATTAACTATCATTAATGAACAGAAACCCACATTTCAACATAAACCAAAATCACTCTTTAATGAGGAAGAACTACTTTTGAAAATCAATTAGAGGTGAAGAGAGGGAAGGAAAGAAAGAGAGAAAGAAGAGAGATTCATTGATAAATGATAGCAGAGAGACCATTTAGAAAGACTTGAAGACCTCTAGTACAATGGCTGATGAGAGATGCTTCCTATGCTTTCATTTATATAATGAGAACCAGGGTGAAGAATAAAAATTCACAACTAGAGTATATGACAAAAACCATGGAGGCAAATGAGACATCATGAAAATATGAAGGTACTCAAATAAAGCTAATGGCCTTCTGTAGAATGTGAAACTTCATGTGTCACTGTATGAGAGCAACCTGCAAGCAAACGCATCTTCTGTAGCTCTAAGAGTGTACAGTTGAGGCTATGTCAAACATATGCCAAGAAGTCTTTGTTACTGGTGAACCACCCCTCACGTGCACTGTAGGGAGCTGCTACAAAGTTGTCACTATTGCATTTCTTCACAGAAGGGACCTAATCCATATTATGCTCTCATTCAACAAAGCATCACATTCCTACCTTAAGACACCGAGCAATCCAGATCGTCCACAGACTGGGGAAACAGTGCAGAACCATGCTCACACAGCCCCTTGTGATCTGATGTCCTGCCAAACCCCGCCTTACACAGAACTTCAGGTAACCAGAATGATTAGATCCACCTCTCAGGAGGTAGATAAGACTCAAAATTTCAAAACTTAGGCCATGGAGGACACTTTAATACTTTGGTGTTGTTGATAACAATTAGAGAAGAATTACGCTGACTGCAACAGCAACAGAATATACTTCTTGAGCCAAGTCAACCTACAGTGGCCAGGCTACATCCCAGGCAAATTTCCAGAAGAAAGTCTTTATACAAACCATCAATAAAATTTGTAGCACCAACCATTCTGGCAGATTCAGAAATATCCATATAAAGACGTAAGAAACCTTTTAAAAGCAATACAATTAAATATTCAAATGAACATAACAACTGTATGGTTGCATGTCCAATAGAAAATGAAATTCTTTCAATAGATATTCAAAAGGAGTTCTTAAGGCTACTTAGAAAGATTAAGGAGAATATAAATAGATACCTCAACATTTAAAAAGTTAAATGAGAATTTAACAAACATGCATCATTAAAAGGAAACAACAAAATGAAGTATAGTGGGTAGCCATTCCAGCTTTGATCTGGAAGTTCCATCTCCCATTGAGGCTTTGGTAACTGTCATGCCTATGAGGCAGGGCCAAGAGAAGGCCCTGAAGACCAAGATCCAGATGTGAGGGCTCTCTTGGTTCCTGGACCATGGACACTGGAGGTAGACCGAGCAGAGTTCTTCAGAGAACACTGCTGGACTGTGCCACACCTTTCCCAGACTCTGTAAGCTATCTATTCACTTGTAAGTTACCCCTACAAAATAAACCTCCCTTTTAACTATGTGGAGTGGCCTTAATAATTTCACCAATAATGAAGTTCAAGAAATTAATGAAAAGATATTAAATGGTTAAAATCTTCAACAATAACAGCAGTCTTTGGGGGGTATCTTTGTGGATTTCTGTGGGCCTCTTTAGCACTTTGTTTCTTCCTTTACTCATGTGGTCTTCATTTACCATGGTCTCCTATTCCTTGTTCTCCCTCCTCTGTTCTTGATCCAGCTGGTATCTCCCACTCTCTTTCCCTCGACCCTCACCCTTCATTGCTCCACTACCACTCATGTCCAGGTTGTTCATGTAGATCTTACCCATTTCTCCATCATTGGGCGATCCTCATGTCTTTCTTGGGGTCCTGTTTTCCTGGTAGCCTCACTGGTGATGTAAGTAGCAGTCCAGTCATCCTTGTTCCACCTCTAGTATACTCCTATGAATGAGTACATACCATATTTGTCTTTCTGAGTCTGGGTTACCTCACTCAGGATGATTTTTTCTAGATCCATCCATTTGCCTGCAAACCTCATGATGTCATTGTTTTTCTCTGCTGAGTAGTATTCCATTGTGTATATGTGCCACAATTTATATATCCATTCTTCAGTTGAAGGGAATCTAGGTTGTTTCCAGGTTTTGGCTATTACAAACAGTGCTGATATGAACATAGCTAGCAAGTGCTCTTGTGGTATGATTCTTGGGTATATGCCCAAGTGTGGTATAGCTGGATCTTGGGGGAGATTGATTCCCAATTTTCTAAGAAAGCGCCATATTGATTTCCAACGTGGTTGTACAAGCTTGCATTCCCACAAGCAGTGGAGGAGAGTTCCCCTTGTTCCACATCCTCTCCAGCATAAAGTGTCTTCAGTGTTTTTGATCTTAGCCATTCTGACAGGCGTAAGGTGGTATCTCAGAGTTGTTTTGATTTGCATTTCCCTGATGATTAGGGATGTTGAGCAATTCCTTAAATGTCTTTCAGCCATTTGAGTTTCCTCTGTTGAGAATTCTCTGTTTAGTTCTACAGCCCATTTCTCAATTGGACTGTTGGTCTTTTTGATGTCTAATTTCTTGAATTCCTTATATATTCTGGATATCAGTCCTCTGTCAGATGTGTGGTTGGTGAAGACCTTTTTCCATTCTGTAGGCTGTCACTTTGCCTTGTTGACCATATCATTTGCTCTACAAAAGCTTCTCAGTTTCAAGAGGTCCCACTGATTGATTGTTTCTCTCAGTGTCTGTGCTACTGGTGTTATATTTAGGAAGTGATCTCCTATGCCAATGCATTCAAGACTAATTCCATCTTTCTTGTCTAGCAGGTTCAGAGTAGCTGGATTTATGTTGAGGTCCTTGATCCACAAAAGACTGCTAGCAATGGTCGAGAGACAGCTGGGACTGACCTATTCTGGTGATGGGATGGCCAAACACCCTAATAGTTGTGCCAGAAACCCCATCCAAGGACTGAGGAATCTGGATGCAGACATCCACAGCTAGGCCCCGGGTGGAGCTCTGGAGTCTAATTAGCAAGAAAGAGGAGGGTTTATATGAGCGAGAATTGTTGAAACCAAGGTTGGATAAAGCACAGGGACAAATAGCCAAATTAATGGAAACACATGAACTATGAACCAAAGGCTTAGGGCCCCCAACTGGATCAGGCCATCTGAATAGGTGAGATAGTTGATTGGCTTGATCTGTTTGGGAGGCATCTAGGCAGTGGGACCAGGTCCTGTGCTCACTGCATGAGTTAGCTGTTTGAAACCTGGGACTTATGCAGGGACACTTGGCTCAATCTGGGAGGAGGGGACTGGACCTGCCTGGACTGAGTCTACCAGGTCGATCTCAGTCCTTGGGGGAGGCGTTGCCCTGGAGGAAGTGGTAATGGGGGGTGTTCTGGGGGGAAGGGGAGGTGGCAGGAAGGGGGAGATCAAGGGAATCTGTGCCTGTTATGTAGAACTGAATGGTATTGTAAAATAAAATAAAAGGAAAAAATCTTCAACAATAAACTAGATTAATGAAATGAGATTCTCTTGATACGAAAGCAATAATATGCCTGTTGCAGCTAGAAGAATGAGAAATTGGTTACACTTGAGGTCTAGCCAAATCACTTATGCAACCAGATATGTCCAGCCAGAGCTCTCAGCTGCAAGTTCCCCAGCTCCTCCTTCTCACACAGATGCAGAGTGCTCTGCTCCTCTCCAGTCAAGCAGCACATTGGCAGCTGAGCTGTCTGAGCAAGGGGTTTTTGTTAAGGTCTTTATCACTGTGGGAGGAGCATGTGTAGCTTGCATGCAGTAATAAATTCCCAAATCCTCAGCCTCCACACTGCTTATTTTGAGTGTGAAATCTGTCCCTGACCCACTGCCACTGAATCTGTCTGGAACCCCTGTGTCCCGGTTGGACACCAAATAGATTATAAGCTGTGGAGACTGGCCTGGCCTCTGTAGGTACCAATTCAAATAGGTGTTTCCATCACTATTTAAGAGGCTCTGACTTGACCTGCAGGAGATGGAGGCTGATTGTCCAACGGTAATTGGCAAAGAGATTGGAGTCTGGGTCAGCACAACATCACCACTGGTTCCTGAAATTATAACAGAATAGTACAAAGTCATGTTAAAACTTCTCAGGCTCTCTTTGTGAATTCCTTTGTTACCCATTCCAAGTGAGATCCTGGTATGTTTTAAAATTTTAAAAAATATATCAAATACATTTTTACAAAACAATTGAGTTGAAGGTCCTAAAGGTCATAATCTGTACCACCCCAACCCAATTATGCCAGAATCTTCATCTTAGCACAGTTCCTGTTTCATCTGGAATTTCTCATTGTTGGGTAACTAAAACTCACATGCCCATCCTAGAGATTGGGACCTACACACGTTGATAGCCAGAGCCCACCCTCCATCCACATTCTCCTCCTGCATTTCATTCTCTCCTTACCCAGAATCCAGAGCATTAACAGAAACAGGGACTGGACAGGGCACATCATTTTGAAGAATGAACTAAGGACAGTGAAGGCAAGAATGCAGGTTAGCTTTTATCTGAGTACTGCAAGGCAAGGACCTCCCCAGGGAGCAATATGCAAATACCCTGGTCTGTATAGCAGTGTACATAAAGGAGAGAATTATGTGGGTTTCTTGAATTTGAAAAATAACCCAAAATTATCTTCTTCTACACCAGGAGTGAATGTAATAAAACAAAATGTGGTGACTGATGAGAGACTAGCAGGATGCTGAAAAATTGGCAATGTGGTGATAATGTTTTAGTCAAAGAGGCAAAAACTCTGTATGGCAGATCATATTTATTGATTTACATTTGTTAAACCATTATCTTTGAGATGAAGCTCACCTGTTCATAGTAGATAATCTGTTTGATGTGTTCTTGGACTTAGTTTACAAGTATTTATTGATAATTTTTGCATTTGTGTTCATAAGTGAAATTGGTCTGCAATTTTCTTTCATTGTTGGGTCTTTTTGTGGTTTAGGTACCAGGATAATCATGGTCTTTTTAAAAGATGTAGGTAATGGTCATTTAGTTTCTTTGCTTCATAATAATTTTATCAATATTAGTATTAATTCTTCTTTGAAGATCTGGTAGAATTTTGTCAAGAATCCACCATGCCCTGAGATTTATTTACTTATTTTTAAAGTTATGAGCGTCTAATATGATTTAGAAGCCTATAGACATAGTCCTTAAAACCTACCCTTATTGATTGATACTTAACAATATTGATGCCAGATTGAATGGCTTATCTTAAACCACCACACCAAGACTAGTACTTTGTTTGAAAACAATAAATTAATAAAAAAAAATCATTCCCCCTACCACTTTCAGGATCTGACCAGGAGAAAATAACTATAAGAAACAACTAAATTACTAAATAGACAGATGATCTCCTTTATTCATAACCATAAGAGTTTTAGTTTATTAAGCAATAGTTAATATAAGCAGTGCCTAGTACAAAAAAAGAAAAAGAAAAAGAAAGAAGAGGAAAACAATGGATAGAACCCAGACATTAAGTTACCTAGATTATAAAGATGAGAATAAAGCAGACTGGCTCCCACATTTTTACTCTATTTTCCAGAGAAATTTCTCATGGTTCAACAATTCCACCACCAGATAGTGCTCTGACAATGGCCTGGATCTCTACCAAGAGATTTGATAAAGACATTCCTTTTACGGCTGAGTGCTCCGAAATCTTTCACTCTCTGACATTCAATACATTTTTAAATGATCAGGGGAACAGCCTGAAAATGTTGAAGGAGCCTCCACAAAATTTTCAGTAGCCTCTCAGAAGTAACTTTCAGGCTGAGATAATGTACAAAATGTTTGGGAAAAGAAGATGTTGACCCACAACCAGTCAGTAAGCCCATTTTCTTAATGCAACACATAACTTGACACTTAACAGTCTTTAAACTGAATCAGTGTAGGCTGATGAATATATAATCATGAGTGATGAGCTCTTGTATTTCTAACCTTTACACATTAGCATGCCAGTTATTCAACCATATTCCAGGGTGCAGAAGCAGTTGTATGTTTTCATTGTTATGCACTATTTTTCTACATATTTGTATGGTGTGTATGTGTGTGTGTGTGTGTGTGTGTGTGTGTGTGTGTGTGTGTGTGTGTTCTGTTGATTGACATGTAGGCTGTTCCATTATTAGATTTATGAATGAACAATACATGAATATCATGGTGTATTTTGTTCAGTGTGAGTCAGCATGTTCTGAGTGGAAGAGGAGAATCATAGGGTATATGTAGGTTCAATGTCAGTTCCACAGCTTGTTGACAATGTTGATCTCAAATCATAATATATGAGTACTTTCCTTTGTTCCCTGTGCTATATATCATATGTGAAACATTTCATATTTTGATTAATATTTATGAATGTTTGCTTTCGTTAGTATTTATCATTATATGATGAAAAACCATGACCAAAAGTGACTTGGAGAGAAAAGGGTTTATTCCATTTGCACTTGCAGGTAATAGTCCATCACTGAGATAAGTCAGAGCAAGAACCTGGAGGTAGCAGCAGATGCAAGGACAATGGATGTGTGCTACTTAATGGGTTGCTACCCATGACTTAGACAACCTAATTTCTAATACAATTCAGGATGACCAGCTCAGAGGTAACAATGGACTGAGCCCTCCTCCCTCAATAACTAATTAAGAAAATGCTTTACAGTATTGCCTACAGCCAATTCTTATGGAGGCATTTTCTCAATTGAGGTTCTGTTCTTTAAATAACTCCAACTTGTGTCAAGCTGACATAAAAATAGCCAGTGCAATGTTGTAGGTAATATTTTGTGACTTTTCCTCTCTTTTATATCATAAATGGCCAAAGTGTCTTTGCAATTCAGCATATTACTCTTTACCCAGGAACTGATCTTGGGAAGTATCAATATGCCTAAGCCCTATTTTGTCATTCTATGGCCGTAGCTTCCTCTTTAAACCATGTTCTCCATTGTAGCTGAGGACCAGTTTTCTCTCTTTTTTTCCAGAGCTGAGGATTGAACCCAGGGCCTTGCACTTGGTAGGCAAGTGAGCTAAATCCCCAAACTGAGGACCAGCTTTCAATAGTGCTATAGCTAAATCTTTCCAGTCTTGGAGGATAATTCTCTTCTTAACTACCCATGAATTCAACATCTGCTTCATATAGGGTGAATGCATACCATATGAAATGACTACTTCCTTTAATCTCCTTGAATCAAATATTTCTATAAGATTCCATTTAACTTTTGCATAATCTTGGGAGTGCCTATTGTTTCTATTGTCTGCTGGTCCTTCTTGTATAGTGACTGAATAAACTAAGGTTTGTTTTCTAATAACCTTAGGCTGCCCTTCCTCAGTTTCATCATGTGGTAGTGTGATAGGTTCTTTTCCAAATTCCTCTGTGTGAGTATTTTACATATCTCATTTATAAGTCTTTCTATTTCTTGTTTCTTATTAGTCAACTTTTTATATTTGTCACAAAAAGCACTATGACTACTATTGATAAAATATTAATTACCAGATTGATAATACATATAATCAGTATTGGTTCAGTCTCAGTTGTCATTTATCTTTCCATTTTTTTGCTTCTTTTTTCAGGCCATCTAAAGTATCATTACACAAAGTCTTAAGTCCCTAATTCTGATATTTCCTGTTAGTAAATTGGGAGAGATTTAACATTACTTCACTTTCCCCAAAAGGATTTCCCATGTGTCTCATAAATTCTGATACCTTTTCAATTTGTCCACAGCACCAGTAGTGGTAATGGTGGAGCTATATGAGGCAGTCATCTGTGGCAGTGACACTTGGGGCTGTGGGAGAACAGCCAGGTGTGGTGGCTGCATGGGTGGAGGAGTGGTGGCACTACTGTACTGGCTAGTGTGATCTTGTACTGCACATTGGACACCTGTTTGAGCCCAATTTCTGGTTCCTAGTGGCTTTACCCAGCAAGTCTGCATAGAAAATGATTAGGACCATGGGCCTGAGTTCAGGTGTCTGAGATGGTCTACACTTGGCTGTGCTGGCGGGGGGAGATCTTTTTCTCTACCCCTTGGTGTTTCTGTAAATACCTTAGGGCAGAGACAGTTAGGGCTCATTGGAATAGGTTCCAGGCTCTCTCTAGGCTATCCTGTATTTTCCATTTATCTCCACACTCTAAATCCTTCTATCTAATATTTCCTGCTGTTCTCACTCCAGGAAACTTTGGGGAACTGTGCAGAAAGTTGGTTTTTGCTAAGTTCTATTGCCAATAAAGACTCAGGAGTCAGATGATGGGGTAAAAACCTACTAGATTAGAGAAGCCAAGAAGCAACCAGCTAACCTTCCTTTTTGGCCAGAGACCCAGCAAAAGAGCCTCTCTCTACTCATCCCAAATCAAAAAGACTATGAATCTCTAAGTCCCTCCCTACTCCTTCCTCTCTCTCTCTTCTCTCTCTCTCTCTCTCTCTCTCTCTCTCTCTCTCTCTCTCTCTCTCTCTCTCTCTCTCTCTCTCCTTCTCTCTCTCTCTTCCTGGCTCCTCTATCCTCTCTATGGCTAATTCCTGTCAACTAGCCACTGGCTCCACCCCTTGATACAAGATTAATTTATATTAACAAAGTCTCAAAGTTTCACAGTGCAATCAAATATCCCACAACATTAAAGTATTATTCAATTGAATTACAGATTCCAGGGAACTAGAAAACCACATCATACTCAGTGATAGGACATTTCTGCATTTGAAAATCCATGATATTTACTTATTTTTTGAGGGGAATCCAAGGATACAATGCAATTATAGAAAACTGGAGCAACCTACAGAAGGAAGACTTACAGGACAGGACTGCAGTGATATACTGGGATGAGTGCAATCAACAGGGACATTGGACAGAACCTCTTCTGTGTGATTCTGACACAGGAGAAACTGCATGGACCCATCCTCCTTAATATACCTGTAATGTGCTTTATATTAAAATGGCATATTACAACACGAAGCATATTACAAGTATACCACACAATTCAACAAGACAAGCAATTTTAGAAAGACAATTGCACTTTAAAGATAAACTTAATAAACAGAAAGGGGTAATGAAGACACCTAGAGATATATTATACAATGCTTCATTAACTTTAATCTTTTAATGCTAACGAAAAAAAGGAATGACAGCTGTGAAGAGAAATTGGGTAATATAAAAAAACTGCTGACTTAACCATCCTGCATATTTTAAAGATGTGTTGATCTCAGAATGGAAACAAGGATATGCATTACATTGGAGTGTTACATTGGGGAAGAGGATTTGCTTTGGTTTCCACAGGAGAAAGAAAGCAATCAATACTATCAAAATTTATAAGATTATGTATATATACATACATATAACTTTCTGTTGTGATATTAGTGGTCATAAAGAGTACTAATTCTAGAAATAAGGTTCATTTAACTTCCTATACACGTTTTTGGGTTTGAGTTTGAAGCAGGTAACTAGCAACTAAGTTTGTATACCCTGGATGTATTTAACAGATTGTGATCCTTTAACCTCTGGAGATCTGCTGTGTATGATATTTAAAATGTTTGAGGTTTCTGTAGTGAACTATAATCATTCCTGGCAGTAACCTCTGAGACTCTAAGAAGATCATGGGTCCTGGAAATGACAAAACACCTGGATTGTGGTAACACTGCTAAGCTGACAAATACCATCCAAAAATCAGCTTTGGACTACAAAATGCTCAGGAGAAGTTTGAAATGGTTAGCTAAGATGTTTCAGCCTCATGGGCTGCCCCAGCCAAGACTTGACCATCATTGCAGTTTTCTCGGGGTCTCCTAAAGATGCTTTAAGGCCCAGAAAGCAGGAACTTTAAGAACACAATGCCCATGTTCCCAAGAGGGGAGTAGGTGGTTATTAGTTATTTGGTGGGTTATGCCTATTTGTCACTGTTTGGAGGGGTTAGTTGCAAGGTGTTATTGGTCATGGTTATGGAGGAAACTAAGCAAAAGAGGTTAGATTCGGGGCTATCTTTCTGAAAAGACAAAAGGGGGTTATAGGAATAACAGGATAAAAGGGTAGATTACTGAATACTTTCAGACTGATAAGCAACTAATAGTCTCAAACATTTTACATTGGTATATATTTTTGTATATTGGTACAAATTTAAGGTTATTTTTGTTACAACATGCAAGGTACTGTACCTATGCAATTCATTTAAAACTGTGATATAAAGTTCTACTCCTTGAAAGCTGCTATTACAAACAGTTTAAGATAATTAAGGTAACAGTCAAACTTGTAGTAAGGGTGTAGATGTAGGCAGAAATAAGCTTTATTCAGCATCATGTATTTTAGTAGATAGGTGGTCTTCCAACACTTCAGAAAGCTACAGATTATGGCATTTTAGATGCTTTAATAATGTAAGGTTTTTCATGACAGTGAGACATGTCTGCTCCTGGCAGCACTAATCTTCAAAAAAAAATTATGGGCATCAAAGAACCTCCATATAGAGTTTGCTTTCAATGTGGCAAAGTTAGCCACTGGGCTAGAAACTGACCTTGTCTTGACTGCTGACAGTATGTTGTCCAAATTGGACAAACAGGACACAAAAGAAGCTGACTGCTGATCTTTGCCAAGACAAGGTATGCCAGTTCTTCAAAATTCCTGCTTCACAGTATAGTCAATCAGATATTCTAGGCCAAAGATCAATGCTCCAATGTTGCATAGTAAACAGGTGACTGTCCAACCAGCCAGCTGTCTCTGTCCTTTCCACAATTTTAGAAGTTATTTTCTCTGTACTTCCTGTTTATTCAGGTAATAGTTTATCCTTCATGGGTCTTTGATGGGAGTTGAAGACTAGATAGTTATAACATTTTCTTTGTTTTCAAGTTTAGAAAAGAAACTTGTAAAAGAAATGTAATACTTACAAGGTCAAGAAACATGAAAGTTTAAGCTGTATATCTAAGAAAATATTTTAAGATCCAAAGGATACTTTTAGGCTGGTAATACAAGTTATGATAGAAACTGGTTTAGGTATAAAACTCTGGAATCACCAAGATAGGATAGATAGTAGAATAATTTCTCCAAATTTGCCAAATACAAATAGACTGGACATTGTAAATATAATTCTTATCTGTTCTTATTATATATAGTTTTACTGTGTTAGTGTTAAAACCTTTATTTTTATTTAGATTGTATCTGATAATTGTTTTTATTGTTTATAGCTTTACAGTGTTAAAGTCTTTCCTTTTTATGTAGACAAAAAGGGGTAAATATTGCAGGTTATTTGATCACACTCTGAAACTCTGAGACTATGTTAACAAAAGTAACTTTGGATCAGGGCCAAAGTCAGTGACTAATTGACAGGAAATAGCCATAGAGAGGATGGAGGAGACAGAAATATAGATAGAGAGATATATAGGAAGGACTAGGGAGGGACTTAGGGATTCACAGTCTTTTTTGATTGGGATGCATGGGGAAAATATTCTCTTGCTGGGTCTATGGCCAAAAAAGGAAGGTCGGCTGTTTGCTTCTCAGCTTCTCTGATTTGGCAGGATTTTACCCCAACATCTGACTCCCAAGTCTTTATTGGAAAAATAGAACAGTTTAGCAAAAAAAACAATACTCTGCTTATAGCAACTTGCAAATATGATGTCATACACCATAAATTTATTCTAAATAATTGACAATTTATTTAAAGGTATAGGTTTTGGGGTTTTTTTGTTTTGTTTTGTTTTGTTTTTTCTTTTTTTTCTTTTTTTTTTTTGCTGGTTACTTTTTGCCAACTTGACAAATTTGAGAAGAGGGAACCTCAATTGAAAAAATATACTCCCACAAATTGGGGTAGTAGGCAAGTCTATGGGGGTATTTTCTTGATTAATGATTGATGTGATAAGGTCCATTCCACTGTGGATAGTGCTACCCAGGGCAGGTGGTTTCATGTTGTGTAATAGAACAGGATGTAGAAATCATGATGATATAGACAGTAAACAGTGTTCTTCCACACCCTGTGCTTTTTTTTTTTTTTTTTTTTTTTAGCTCAGTGAGAGTCAAATAAAACAGTTCCTCTCAGAGTTGCTTTTTTATTTGTTTGTTTTAGTCATGGTCTGTATCACAGCAATAGAAAGCAAAACAAACAGGTGATTTATAATTTAAATTTCATAATTTTTTTCAGTTATGGATAAACCAAACTGATTTTCAAATTTGAAACAAATGTATTTCCTTCACTCTTCTTACCTATAATTTTTGGTGGATTATTTTAATTCTCTCTAAACAAAGTCCATTTGGATGCTAGTCATTATAATTTGAGTGCCTCTTCTCGCCATTGCAGTTGAGACTGGAGCAGCCCTGGTGAAAACTGTGTGGCCCTTTTTTTTTTTTTTTTTTTTGAGGTGGGTTGTGAAGGTTCCGGAAGGCTGGTGGTAGGAGGGCAGTGGCGGCTGAGGTCGAGGAGATGGAACGCCAACAAGGATTTCACTGTGTAGCTCTGGCTGATCTGGACCCTGCTTTGTAGGCAAGCTGACCTGAAATTGAGCTACCCATCTGCTTTTGCCTACTGGGTTGCTGGTTTAAAGGTACTGTGGAGTCCATAAGAAGGATGTCAGGTCCCCTGGAACTGGAGGGAGATGCTGAGAGCAGAACTTGGCATGCTATATAGGAAGAAATGAAACATGGGCAAACAGAAACCCCCTCAGGGTGTGGCTGGATTCAGATAGGTCTTCTGGAATCCTGCTGTCTTCCTGTGAAGGGAAATTGGAGTGAGTTGCTTGCCTACCTGGGAAGACAGATGTGTCCTGCTGTGATCCAGCCCTTTATAGTTGAAATATTGGTAACACCAAGGAAAGCTGTCACAATTTGAAAAGATAATCCAAGACTGATTTCCAGACACTACAAGAAAAAAGGAAGGAAAAATGGCATTGTACCATCATCACTTCCTTCATCACAAGAAGAAGAAGGCGTCCCATGAGAATTTTTGTGAACGATAATCGCCATGTGATGGCAAAGCATTCTTCAGTGTACCTAACGCAAGAGGAGCTGGAGGCCGTACAGAACATGATATCTCACACTGAGCGGGCCCTCAAGGCTGTCTCTGACTGGATTGATGAGCAGGATAAGGGCGGCAGTGAGCTCGCTGAGGCAGAAAATATGGATACACCCCCCCCCCCCCGATGATGAGAGCAAAGAAGGGACTGGAGTGTGACAGAAGACAAGTACAAAATACTCCAGTCTGTGGATGATGCTGCGATTGTGATAAAAAACACAAAAGAATCCCCATTGTCCTTGACCATCCACCTGACCTCCCCGTTGTCAGAGAAGAAATGGAGTAAATATTAACTGGAGAAACGCTATCAGTCAACGACCCCCCAGATGTTCTGGACAGGCAGAAATGCCTTGCTGCCTTGGCGTCCCTCCAACACGCCAAGTGGTTCCAGGCCAGAGCCAATGGGCTGAAGTCATGTGTCATTGTCATCCATGTCCTAAGGGACTTGTGTACCCGAGGGCCTTCCTGGGGTCCCCTCAGAGGATGACCGCTGGAGCTGCTGTGTGAGAAGTCCATCGGCACTGCCAATAGGCCCATGGGTGCTGGCGAAGCCCTGCGAAGAGTGCTGGAGTGCCTGGCCTCTGGCATCGTCATGCCAGATGGTTCTGGCATTTATGACCCTTGTGAAAAAGAAGCCACTGATGCTATTGGGCATCTAGACACACAGCAACGGGAAGATATCACACAGAGTGTGTAGCATGCTCTGCGGCTCGCTGCTTTTGGTCAACTCCATAAAGTCCTAGGAATGGACCCCCTGCCTTCCAAAATGCCCAAGAAACCAAAGAACGCAAACCCAGTGGACTACACTATTCAAATTCCCCCCAGCACCACCTACCACATCACACCGATGAAACGCCTTATGGAAGAGGATGGGGAGGAGAAGTCTGCCAGCAAAAAGAAAAAGAAGATCCAGAAGAAAGAGGAGAAGGCCGAACCTCCCCAAGCTATGAATGCCCTGATGAGGCTGAACCAGCTGAAGCCAGGGCTGCAGTACAAGCTGATCTCCCAGACAGGTCCTGTTCATGCCCCCCATCTTCGCCATGTCTGTGGAAGTAGATGGCAGTACCCTTTGAGGCCTCAGGGCCATCTAAAAAGACTGCCAAACTAAGTGTGGCTGTAAAGGTGGTTACAGGACATGGGCTTGCCAACAGGCACTGAAGGCAGAGACTCCAGCAAAGGGGAGGACTCGGCCGAGGAGTCAGATGGGAAGCCAGCCATAGTGGCCCCACACCCTGTGGTAGAAGCTGTCTCCAACCCCAGTTCCGTCTTCCCTTCAGATGCCACGACTGAGCAGGGGCTGATATTGGCTAAGCATGGCAAGAACCCAGTTATGGAGCTAAATGAGAAGAGGCATGACCTCAAATACGAGCTAATTTCTGAGACTGGGGGCAGCCAGGACAAACGGTTTGTTACAGAGGTTGAAGTGGATGGTCAGAAGTTTCAAGGTACTGGTTCAAACAAAAAGGTGGCAAAGGCTTATGCTGCTCTTGCTGCATTAGAAAAGCTTTTTCCTGATGCCCCCCTTGCCCCTGAAGCCAACAACAACAAAAAGAACCCCTGTACCTGTCCGAGGTGGACCAAATTTGCTGCCAAGCCACACAACCCTGGCTTTGGCATAGGAGGCCCTTGCATAACGAGTTGCCCCTGCCTCCCAACCTTCGAGGCTGGGGTCGAGGAGGGAACATCCGTGGGCGAGGACGAGGGCAAGGATTTGGTGGCGCCATCCATGGAGGAGGCTACATGAATGGTGCCGGATATGGAAGCTATGGGTAAGGCAGCAATTTGGCCATGGCAGGCTGCAGTAAGTGTCAGTTCTACAGCAATGGGGTGCATTCTGGGAATGCCGGTGGTGGAGGCAGCCTGGGGGCGGTAGTGGCTCATCCAGCTACAACTCCTACTACCAAGGAGACAGCTACAACTCACCAGGGCCCCCGAAACATACTGGGAAGATGCCGCTGCATGGGGGCCAGCAGAAACCCTCCTACAGCTTGGGTTACCACTCCTACCAGGGCCAGCAGTAACCCTACAACTACAGCTATGGCACGCAGCAGGGAAAGCAGAAAGGCTAAGGCCGTGGGCAGGGCAGCTATTCCTCCTACTCCAACTCCTCCAATTCCCCTTGTGGTGGTGGTGGTGGGGGGGCTCCGAATAGAGCTATGACAACAAATTCAACTACAGTGATAGTGGAGGCCTCAGGGGCGGGAACAGCTGTAGCTCCAGTGGGTTCTCCTACAACACCGGCTCACATGGGGGTTACGGCGGAGGTTCTGGGGGCAGCTCTTCATACCAAGGCAAACTAGGAGGCTACTCATCACAGTCGAACTACAGTTCCTCTGGGTCCAGCCAGAGCTACAGAGGCCCTTCCAGCTCCTAACAGTCCTCACAAGGTGGCTACAGTCGGAACACAGAGCACAGCATGAACTACCAGTACAGATAAAGGCCCAGGCTGCCCTCCCTCCCTCCCACCTTCTGCACCGCAACTCTGCCTCCAACTCGTCTCGGGAGATTGTCTGCACCTCACAGTCGCCATGTCCACCGGCGCAGCGCCCACCCGTCTCTGTGGCCGATGTCGCCACGCTGTGAAGTGTGGTGGTCCCTGAGACCCGTGCTGTGATCCCTGTTTACCTGTGTTCGGGACTCTGTGTCTTCAGTGGTTTGTTAGTTGTCATTACACCTTGTCTGAGTAGTGTTGGAGTTGTTGCCTTGCGGTATCCCTCTGTCTGTCTCCGCCCAGTGTGAGTGCCATAGGGCGTCCTTAAAGGGTTGCAGAAGGGATACGGCATCTGTTACTGCTTTTGTGAAGTGAATTAAATGATCTGACTTTATTTTAATACTTTGGTATTTCAGTTTTATAAGTGAAAATTTTATTTTAAAAACCAGTGAGAAAGAGTGGTTTGTTTTGTTTTTGTTTTTGTTTTGTTTTGTTTTGGTATGTCTGGATCATTCAGGCAGAACATTTGAATTCCGCTGAATGTAGACAAAAAAAGGAAAACAAAACAGCTTGTAAAAAAAAAAAAGAAGAATTTGAGTGCCACCTTTTCAAGTCTTGTGTTGCTGTTGATGGTGGTGGTATTCTCCCAGCACAGAATAGAGCACAAAAATCTTTAGAGCTATTCACCTTTACACATATTCTCTGAGGCCAGTGGTACCAAAATTGCCCTTGAAATGGGCTGAGATCTCCCCTAAATCAGAATACAAAACTTACCCTGGAAGTGCTGAAAATCATCTCACATAAGCTACCAATAAGAGAAGCAGTTGGTAGACTCAAAAACATTGTGGTCTCCTTGAGGTTTTTGTCACATGTTGAATCACTGTGGATGACCAACCACTCATTGGCTGACAATAGTAAGTGGCAACATCCTCAGGTTCCAGGGTACTGATGGTGAGAGTGAAGTCTGTCCCAGATCCACTGCCACTGAACCGGACTGTGACATCACTGGCCTTGGTGGATGCACTATGGATAAGGAGCCTGGGAACCTGCCCTGGTTTCTGCTGGTACCAAGTTAAATAAGTGCCAACACTCTGACTTGATATGCATGTCAGAGTTGCTGTTTCACCTGGAGAAAAACTCAGGGAGGGAGGAGACTGTGTTGTAGTTTCTCCAGTGACATCTGAAAATTGAAAGGAACAAGAAAAATCACCTGTGCAATCTAGACCACACTCATTATCTTCTTGGCAGAACTATGATCATTTCACCTTAAACTTGCTTCTTGGTAATAGAATTCAAAATGTTCAGAGACTTTTCATAGATGTAGAGTTATGTGGTTTCCACTCACTTGAGATCCACAGTAAAAGGAGACAGACAGGCAGGGCTGGAGTTTCCATGACTTACTCTGTTTTCTCAATGAAGCAGAGTTCTGAGTCACAGTTATGAACTCTAAGACAGCAGAAGGTTCGGGAAGGAGATGCAAAGTAGTAGGGGAGGGACTAGCTGGGCCTCCAGCTGCAGAAACTTTTTCTTCCTTTCATGTGCACTCAAGCAACTTGTACCTACAGGGTCACATTAAGAAAAGACATCAGCTCAGTCTAAGGGTAGAATTTCACTCTTGAATTCACAAAATTTATCCCTCTTTGCCCCTAGTACACTTTCTCCTTAGGCTCCGCCAAATGAGGTTTGCCATAAGCTTATTGACAGAACAATGCCAGTGCCCCCACGGCTCACTAATACCAACACATACAGACATCCCCTTCAGTGCATGTTCATCAGATGGAAAAAGTTGATCATACATTTGTATTTCAGATTATTTTGTTTGTTCTACAGTCTATTAAGGCAGCCATATCCTACAATAAAACATAAATGAAAGCACTAAAGTCAGAGGAGCAATTTATGTTGAATAAACACTCCAGCTGTGTAGATGAGCACAACACAGGCTATGACTTTACCTTAGGAGAAATGAGCATTCTGTCCAGTAAGCTGGGGGCTTTCCGGTGAGTGATTTACTTTCTAAGCAGCTCTTATTTATGGCACACATATAAAAGTTGTTCCAAGCCCTAGCATCTTAAAAATACAAGCAGTTTCTGCATACACACACACACACACACACTCACACACACACACACTCACACACACACACACATACACACCCCTGACCTAAGAGAAATCAGTTGTTAGTTTTTAAATCTTCAGAATAAAGCACATGAGGTGGTGAGTTGTGCTGTACTGGTGAATTACTCTAAGAAATTTCTCAAGCTTTCATTTAACAATTAATCCTCATTTCTACAATCCTTTGCTTTCCATCTAAACTCCTTTGCCTCCTCCCCTTTTCTAAACATTTAATGGAACAGCTTTGGTAATGCAATTACAGATTCCAAGGAAATCTTCATATGTTCTAAAAGAGGTGTTTAATTCACACATGAACATTATCATTCCAATGTTGCTGATGTATTTTCAAGTCTGAAGTCAAAAACAAAGTCAGTTTACTGACTGTATGACAGTTGTCAGCTGAGCCTCATTTTTTTTCACTTCCCATTTAAGTAGTACTGAAAATAACAATACTTCAACATTATTATATATTTTAGTATATAGATTAAGTATGTCTTAGTCAGTATTATATTTGGCTCTGAAGTTGTTTTTCCACCAATGGAATGATCAAGAAATTTTGGTTAAGGAATTTGAGATCAATAGTATCTACACCTTGGCTTCCCACAAGCATCTGGGGGTGAGGACTACAGGATGCGGCAGCCTGAACAGGTAGTAAAAGATGCCTATGGCTTTAAGGGCAGCACTAAAAAGAAATCTTCCTTCTAGTGTTGACTTCTGTCTAGTGTCAGAAATGAAATATTGTAGGTTTTAACTCTACTTTCTTCTATTAAAACAATCACAGCTTCGAGTATGCTGGTGGACCTCTCCTTTGTTAGGTTGAACTTTGAAGCCATAATGCAGGTTCTTGGGTGAAAGAGATTGGAAAAGGAAGTTCCCTGTTTGTCCTGTTCATGATAAAAAAGATGAAAAGCAAGTAGCAGTACAAAACAGCCTCCCTGGAACCCCAACCAGAACCACTCTGTAATCTCCAGAGCCTAGTTACATATGAGCAACCTTGTAGGCAACTAGACACTCTGTCACTGTTGGGTGCCACTGTTGGGTGTCACTGTTGGGTGCAGATGTCTCAAACATCTGCCTCTCTTGGCAGTTTTTGTTACACTTTGTAGCACTGTGGAGGGTAACTGAAACACTGTTGACAGTAGTAAGTCCCAGCATCTTCAGACTCCATGCTGTTGATAGTGAGAGTGTATTCTGCCCCAAAGCCACTGCCACTGAACCTCTTTGGGACACCAGAGAGTAAATTGGATGCATAATAGATCAGAAACCTGGGGCTTTCCCCCACTTTCTGCTGGTACCAGCCTAAATATCTACCAATGTCTTGACTGACCCGACAAGTGATGGTGACAGTGTCTCCTATAAAGGCAGACAGAGAAACTGGACTCTGGGTCATGTGAATGTCACATTGGACACCTGAAATCAGAAATATATAAAAGAGCATCCACATGATTAATGGTGTCATTAAGTACTTTCATGTATACCCAGGCAGCACTGACTGCACTGGAATGCACAGGACTGTTCTTCCTTACCTGGGAGGCAGAGAATCAGGAAACCCAGGAGTTGATTGGGAGTCTTCATGTTTGCAGTGTTCTGACTACAACTAACTAAAGCACAGGATGTTACCAGTCTATTAAGAAGGACTCAGGGAACTGAGCTGTGCTGTGGGCATATGCAAATCAGTGGAAAGTATAGAGACTTGAGCATGGATGCATGGCTTGCTCATCTCAGTCACTAAGTACAGGCTGCTGTCCACAGGTATCTCAGGCCAGATTTCACCACAGAGAACAAGGTTATCTCTGGAAATACTGGGATAGTCATTCTACTCTGCTATGTGTGCAGAGGTCTGTGGTATGTTAACTGTTAAAGGACAACATTTACTGTTTTCTGACTAGGTAAAGATCAAAGCTTTTGAAACTGTAGGAAATTTCACTGGCTTCTTGGGTTTAATAATGGTATTATTTAGCAAAGGGCCTCCTTTGTGCATGTTGAAGACCCTACCATTATAAATTATCAGTATCACCAACCAGAAATTCATAAAGAGATAACAGGAAAGGGTAAAACACTATCTCACACAAAAAGTGAAGAGTGTAATTTGTAAGGAAGGAATGGAATAAACACTCACCCTGACTGGTAACTTGTCAGCTTTACCTAATCCTTCTGAATGCCAGTTCCACTTATCACTTTGCATGCCTTTCTGCACATCACACTTACCTGCTTCTGGAGTTTCTTGTGTTAGTGCTTCTTCTGACTCACCATTTTAACATTTCCTACTCTCTTTGGAAGCAAATATCCTCCCTAGATCAACTGCTTACATACCCTTGAATTTGCCATGTTCCCTAAACATGTGTTTTATTCCATCACAACCTTATCCAATTCCTAAAAGAATATATTTTTCATTCCAAACACAAGACATGGACAAAATATCAAGTGAAAATTTCAGGAGATTATCATATTAGAACATCCTCCATGTTAACACAGTATGGAAAAGAAATATAGGATGGTCAAGAGGAGACATCAGCAGATGATATTGAAAGAACCAGGATATCTTCTAGTTAGCCTCATTTCTCTACCTGACACAGACCAGAGTTACCTTATGGAATTTCAAGTGGGGAAATCTCTTGATCATATTGGCCTGTGTGCATATATGTAGAGATTTTTCCTGATTACTAATTGATAAAGGGCAGGGTGGGTCCACTCCACTGTGGGAAATTCTGTCCCTAAGCAGATTGGTATTCAGTACATAAGAAAGGTACTTGAGCAAGCCAGTAAGCAGCATTTCAATGTTTCTGTTTCAATATCCTGTCTTGAGTCTGTGGCCTGACTTTCCTTAATGATGAACTGTAATCTGTAAAATGAAATAAACCCTTCCCTCCCCCTAGTGGTATTTGATCATGGAATCTATCACAGCAACAAAAAAGCCAACCAGGAGAGGGAATATGTTCCTATATGACCTCCCTCTTCTTTCCCTGGTGAGGTCTCTTCAAATAGCCTTTGTAGCCACTTGGAAAATTTAAGTCTCAGTGTATGTCCTGGATATTGATGTCCTTAAAATAAGCTACCACAAAAGTCAGGAGTTGGTTACATCTATATAAAATAAAGTCCTCAAAAAGACAGGAGAAAATAAACCACTGTGTGTGAAACTAAAAGAAGACCAGCTCTTTCTCGTTTTCATGTATTATTTATCCAATACTTTGTTGCACAAAGTTGTGGAAGTATTGTGGTGTTTTTCAGGAGTAGAAGTTTCACTCATATTAAAGCTACAAATTAAAAAAAAACAAGTTTTTAAATCACAACATAAAAATGTTTAGTTCCAGAGTTATTTAGCTATGGATTATATAACCTCAGGGTACACAAGTCACTGCTAATACCAGTATCCCGGTGTGATATGGAAGCCAGAGAGGTATTTTTATAAAGAATGCAATAGGACCTCACTATCAGTTTGTGCACAGCCATCAATAGACTTGAGAATACCCTGAGTTGTTTTGGTTTTCTACGGAGTCCCTTTGGCCAGTAACTCTACTAGATGTAACCCATTCATGGCAATGGAGGTAACATTTGTTTATGAGAGATGTCCAGTTGGCATTCTGTCCTTCCTGTTATTTATTGATTCTATTTAGGTTCATTTCACAGACATATATATTTGAAGAAGCTTCTACTATATCAGGTTCCCATACAACCTCTTCCAGTACTCCCTTGGTCTTTTAATTGTGTCCCAGATTTTCTGGATATTTTATGCCAAGACATTTTAGACTTGGTATTTTTTTAACTGACTTATCCATTTTGTCTTTAATGCATGTTATTTTTCTTATCCATCTATTGTATTCTGTTGGTGAGGCTACCCTCTGAGATTTTTGTTTGACTTAAAGTTTTCATTTCAAGTTTTACCTCAGTTTGAATATTCCTTAGTGATTCTACTTCTATTTTAATATGCTAGTCTGTTTTCTTCTTTTCATTTTACTATCTGTGTTTTCATTAATAAGTTTATTTATATCCTCTTTAAGGTTCTTGAACATATAGGTATTTTGAGTCCTTGCCTTGGGGTTGAGCTATATCGCATATCCCAGGCCCTACTGTAGTAGTGTTGCTGGGTTCTGATAGAGACGTATTGTCCTGGCTCTTGGTAATTGTGTCTTTGTACTAGGCTCTGGTTTTGGAGTAATTGTGATTCTAGGTGTTGATATCTGGTCTTGTCTTTGTTGGATGAGTGTTTTATTCCTTAGTTTCTGTTGCCTTCTCTAGATCTTAAGAATAGTATAGCTGCTATGTGTTGCATGGTAAGGAATGCTTTTGAGCCTCTTCCAGGTGTGCTCACTGTGAGGTCCAAGGTGCAATGTGTTTCTACATATTGAGAGCTGACATGAAGTAATGGACTGAAAGGTAAGAGAATGAAGAGAGTGTACACAAAAAAGAGGAAATCTGGGTCTTCTTGGAGGACTTTCAGAGTTCCTAGGAAATGGATGTAGAGATGAAAGAGAGGTCCCTGTAGGTGGTTTGCTACAGGGCTAGAAATCAGATTGGGTAACTTGAAGAGAACAAGAAGAATGATGACGATCCCCTAATTGATTCCCAAGCCTGCAAAACCATAAACCACAACCATGAAATCATTCAGGTTTCCAGGTGGAGACTGCTTCCAGATATTGGTGACTTACACAAAGGGATAGGATGACAGAGAAAGGCTGGGTCCCTTGAGGATCTTCAGAGTCTCTAGGAAATGGAGGCAGAGAGAAAGGGCAGGTGTTCTGCTACTGGTCAGGGTGATCAGTTTCATTGTTTGCTTAAAGGTGGGCTAAACTGAAGCAATCTGAGTCCACAGTAGAGAATCAGATTGAATACCCATTTTAAGGGGTCTTAGGGAATATTACTTGGTGAGTGTTCATACAGCATTTAAGCAGCCAACACACTAAGTAGAAACAGCATGCTAAGAAGAAACAGTGATGTCAGGAACTGAAGCAGGGCATGAATCTGCTGGAGTCAGAAGCTGATTCAGAGGCTGTGGAGAAGTGTTTCTTACTGACTTGCTCCCCATAGCTTACTCAGCCTGCTGTATAATAGAATTGAGAACCATCAGCCCATGGATGGCACCACTCAAAATGGGCTTATCCATCCCACATCAATCAATAATTAAGAAATGCTCTACAGGCTTGTCTACAGTCCAATGTTAAGGAAGCTTTTTCTCAATTGAACCACCCTCCTCTCTGGTAACTCTAGTTTGTGTGGTGATATATTGTGTCCCTCGATATATTGTGCACTCTAATAAATTTATCTGAGGGTCAGAGACAGAGACAGTCACTAGATTAGACATAGAGTCCAGACAGTGGTAGCACACTTTAATTCTATCACTCAGGAGGTAAAGATCATTTTGGATCTCTGTGAGATCAAGGCTACACTGGAAACAGAACCAGAAAGTGGTGGCACACACCTTTAATCCCAGCACTTGAGATCTCATGTGTTTGCTTTGGAAGGACACACATCTTTAATCCCAGGAAGCAGAATGGTATATAAGGCATAAGGACTAGGAACTAGAGGCTTTTAAGCAGCTCAACTAAGACCCTTTTGGGTGAGGACTCAGAGGCTTTCAGTCTGAGGAAACAAGACAAGCTGAAGAGTTGGGGAGATGAGGTTGTCTGTGGCTTGTTCTGTTTCTCTGATCTTTCAATATTCACCCTCATATCTGGCTCTAGGTTTTTAAATAATTAAAACCTCTTATGATTCATGGTGCAAGTTTGTGTCAAGTCTACATAAAACTAGCCAGTATGATCACCCTTAAGAAAATTTTTGATTAATCTAATATACACATATGAACACATATATCTACAACTCTATCTATATATAGACATATGTAAATATGGATAAAAGTATGACATAATACTCATGTTTATGAATACTGTATATATTTAGCAGAACTTTAATATTTCCCATGAGGTACAAGATTATTTCCTGGCTTTACCTCTAATAGGACTGTAGCATATATAATAAAAAATAATTGTTTTCATCTTCCAAGTTCTTTGTACTTGAATACATTTACTCGACTTAATTTATTAGGTTCAGAAAAAGAACATTTCTAGTACGTTTCCATCATTTTTATGCATTACCTAGTAGTAGAGATATCACCAGCTCTTGAATAAAACCTACTCCACACTACTAATACTAGAAACTTCTGAAAATAAAGGGTGAGCCCATTGCACCTATCACTTTATTTTATTAATTTATTTTTAATTACACTCATGGTATTCATTAATTATACTCATGATATTAATTACATTTGTGGTATTCATTGATTACATTCATGTATTCATTCAATAATTATATTTATGATATTCATTAATTACATTAATTGTATTGATTTATTACATTCATGATATTATGTCCTGATACTACGGTGCATTTGTGGGGGTTTTCCATCACACAAAACAGAGAATCTGTACTTAGGAAATCATTGACCTTTATTCGTTTCTTCTCTATCTTGAGATAACGTCTAATCTTTCTGTCTCTATGAATTTGTATATTCAGTATATTTCATGTAATACAATTCTGTAGTATTTGTCTTTTTTTAATGTAAAAATATTTTATGTACAACTGCAGGAGAAAGAATATTCAGATAGCTTGAAATTAAAAACAGGTTACAATTTTAAAGTCTGGGGTTATTTTAAACAGTAAAATATTTTTTCGTAAAAAATAGTATAAATGATAACATTTCCCAATAAGCCCTTTTAATACAAATGATAGCTGAATTATACATATAAATGTTGATTAGATTCTGGGATACAGAAGAAATCTATCTTTATCTGTTTAAAGAGCTGTGTTTAATTAAGTTGTGTAAGTGAGATTCCTATTCATCTTCCTATCACTTTAGCAATTTTAAGTTTCACAGTTTTACCCTGTTTCAATAGGGGGAAAACACTTTAATAGGACACATATTTCTTCATTGTGGAGCAATAAGACTATCTGTAGTCACATTTTTCTACATAGCATAATGCCATCTCCAAAATTATGAGAAAGGAGCCTTTTGCCTATAGTTAAACCAGGAAACAGTTGTCACATTTCCGTGAAATCTGCAAAACATTTAAAAGTTCAAGTAATGAGGCTGTAAGACTAAATGTCACTCCATCCTCTGCTTCATTTCTTCAAAATAAGGACACTTGCAAAGGATTACCAGAAAATTTTCTCAGTCTCACACCTCCATACATGTTTTCTTGTTTAGAGTTTTCTCTTATTGCTGTGATTGTTTATCTAGCCTTGGCAGTGTAAGATGAGTCTAATTTCTATTGTCCCTTTTAATTCTGAATAGCAAGAGGTAAAATGTGATCCTGTCAGCTTCCCTCGTTTGGTTGATGGTCCATTGTTGGTTGTGTTGTCACAGCTTCTAGGGAAGTTAGTTCAAGTGCTTTTTTCCCCAAGTCTAATAACGTGGTGATGGTTTTAAAAAAAGAAAGAAAGAAAGAAGGAAAGAAAGAAGGAAGGAAGGAAGGAAAGAAAGAAAGAAAGAAAGAAAGAGAGAAAAAGAAAGAAAGAAAGAAAGAAAGAGAGAGAGAGAGAAAGAAATAGTGTCTGCTCTAACACCTGTACTTTCAACACTAACTGAATCTACTTTGCATAGTCCTTCCCCAGAGATGACCCAGATTTCAAAGTTGCTATTATTGGATCCCCAGAGGGGATACAGATTGGTGGGAATGGATCAGAGCTCTGCAAACAACAAAAGATGTCCCTCTGCCTTGTGCTTTCTGTTGCTCTTCAAGTTAGGTAAGAATAGGACCTGAGAAAATGATAGCAAGCCTCCTCCTCCTAGGAGGCGCCAGAGAGTTTCCAAGACATCTCATCCTACCACCTGTGTGCCTGAGTGAATCCATCTTAAAGTAAAACACATCCTTTACTCATGAATTCTTCTTCCTTAGAGAATTATAATTTGTACATATTCATATGTGTGAAATAGATTGCCTGTTTATATTAAATATCCCTGGTTTATGGAATAGCAGTTTTGAAAATGCAAAATTTTCTAATCCAATCTTCAGACACCCTACCTCTATACCCTGACGACAAGCTGCAGGAGTGGTATAGGAACACTGATCCTCCAATTCATAGACAGAGTAACTCCATCCTGGGGCAAGTCACCATTGAGCTGTTTCACATAACAAATAACAGTAAGGCAGAGCCATCATTCTCACAGTGACAGAATTTAACAAGACCAGTAAAATCCCTGATAACGGTGAGGAATGAGTCCACATAAATTTTTAAGTTTCCTTAAGTCTGGTTTTCTCTGTGCCTTGTTATTGGAGCCGGCAGTCTCTTCTGTTTTGGCCCTAGGTGGTGATTTGGGCCCAGGTTGCTTTGATTCCACTTTAGATAAAACAGGAGCTTGATAAGATGCCTGTTGACCACTTCTGAGAATCTGAAGACATTAACTCTTCTTTAGCTGTGTAAGTAACTTGGAATAAATTTATTTACTACTCAGTATGGGTTTACACAAGTCATTTTTATGGCAGTCTATGATATCTCAGTTTAGTGTTGTTTAAACATACCTCCAGGAAATTCATATAAGTTCCTCATAGTTGAGTGACTTAGGTTCAAACCCATGCCTACAGCTACCTAAGCCTGTTATCAATCTCATGATAATGCCATGGCTCTTCAGTGCTAAACATGGAGCTACAAGATCCAGTGTTTGCTGAGATTTGGGTACTGTTTGGTCTTTCTTTTCTTGCTATGTCCACACTCTTTCTATTGAGAATGGGAATATATGTTTCATGTGCTGTGTATGGAGGTTTGTAACATTCATTTTGATTCATGAGGTAAAATACTAAGAGATTGTCTAGATTTTCAAAATATTTGTTGAACTTTGGACTTTTGAAATGTGTTGGGACAATTAAAACTATAGGGTCATATTAGGTTGAACATTTATCTTAGCTTTTAAAACAACCAAAAGCCAAAGGAAGACCAGGCAGAAAGCTATGGTATGAACCTGAAATATCTCTTTAAAGTTTGTGTTTTGGATACTGAGACCACAGATTTTGGAAAATATCAAGATGATGAACCTTCAGCAGATGGAGAGTGCAGAGCAGAAGTATGTCACTGACAGTGGATCTTTGAAAATTGTATCTACTCCTCTAATTGGTGGTATCTATGCCTCCAGCTTCCAGGGAATTCATTGCCAGGACTTACTTCAAGATGATCAGACATCCTTCTGACTGTGAGTCAAAATACCCCATGTTGTTTCTGTCAAGTTTTTGTCACAGTGACTACAAAAGTAACAAATAAATGAAAATGTGCTTTTTAATAATACAAGAATCTTTGTAATGATAGTAAAGCTCTTAGAGACTCATAAAGACAAACATGGTATGTACTCATTCATAAGTGGATACTAGATGTAAAGCAAAGGATAACCAAACTACAACCCAAAGCTCCAGAGAGACACTAAGAGGGATACATAGATCACCTTGGGAAGGGGAAACAGATAAGATCTCCTGAGTTAACTGGGGAGAAGGAGGGCAATAGAAGGCATGGGGTGAGGAATGAGAACATGAGGGAATAGGATGGTCAAGCTGGTGGAAGGATGGAGTGGGAGAGCAATGAAAGAGATATGCTGATAGAGGGAGACATTATGGGGTAAGGGAGAAGCCTGGTTCTAAGACAAGTCCCAGGAATCTACTAAATTTCTTTTAAAACCCTGGTTTTCCTTATGCAAATGTTTTGATATTAAGATTTCATGGAGGGAGACTGACAAATTATATTTGTGACAAGCTACTTCTTATATAGATGATGCTGGTGAATTTTGGACTGATTTTGAGCTTTAACCTGTGCTTCTATGGTTTAATATATATTTTCTCACTTAGAGGCTCTCATAGGGTTTCTCTTGCTGTGAGGAGACACCATGATCAAGCAACTCTTTTAAAAGTAAGCATTTAATTTGGGATATGCTTACAGTTTCAGATGTTTAGTCCATTATCATTACGGCAGGTAACATGTCAGTACAAAGGTAGACATGATGCTGGAGAAAGTAGTTGAGAGCTATATATTGATCTACAGGGAGCAGGCACAAAGAAAGAGAGAAACATGGAGAATGGCCTGGACTTTTGAAACCTCAAAGTCTACCCCCCAGTGCCTCACCTTCTCAAATAAGGACACACCTCTTAATCCTTCCAAGACAGTTTACCAATTAGGGACTGAGCATCTAAATAAATGGGCCTCTGGGGGCTCATTCTCATTCAAACCATCACAAATGTTAATCCCTTTATATTTGAGGATCAGAATACCAGAATGCAAATATTCATCAGCACCTACAGGCAAATTGATTCAGGGTAAGACATAAGAACTAACTACACAATCAATATTAGTGATGTTACAGGCAGATGGGAGCATCAGCATCCTCAATTTTGGCTACTGGTACAAATATCAGAAGCACATTCTTATCTAGCTTATACTTTCATTAGCAAGTGATCTGTGATATCTAAACAGGCAGCAGACTTTACATTATTTGTAATACCAACATACAGATTCATCTAACAGCTTCTTCCTTGAGCCAGTTGATTGCTGTGAGATGGACTCAAATCCCCGTGTTAAAAAGTCCCTGTTTCTCATATCTATGATGTCTTCCATTTTGCTGTATGAACTCAATGATGATATAATGCAGATAACTAAATTATAGTAGCCTATTGAAATCAAGAGAAGAATAGATACAAGACAAGCACTGGGATTAATAAGGCTTACCTGGCTAGCCGCTTTTACTGAAACCTCATAATGTCCTTCAAATCTTGATTATGACTTAAAAATGCTCTTAGACAATGCAGACATGAGGAAGTACAATTGTAGTAGTCCAGTCTCACACTTCTGCCTCTCGGGGTGGTTTATGTTATGATTTGTATCACTGTGGGAGGGATGTCATGATAGTGTTGACAATAACAAGTTACAACATCTTCAGATCCAAGGCCATTGATGATGAGAGTAAAATCTGTCCTATATCCACTGTAACTGAACCTCAATGGAACTCCATCTACCAAACAGTTACAGCATAGATCCAGAACTTAAGAGCTTCCCCTGGTTTCTGTTGATACCAAGTTAAAAAGGTGAAAATGTCTCCACAAGCCTGGCAGGTGATGGTGACATTTTCTCTCATAGATGCAGATAGAGAGGATGGGGGTCTGTGTCATCTGGATGTTAGATGTCATACCTGCAATTAAAAACACAAAATAAATATCTACCAATTAAGCAGATTATGAGAGAAATTTTCTGATGAACCAGGTGGGACCTACCACACTAGGCTAAGTACATAATCATCACTGTCCTCTATTACCTGGAAGTCAGAGCAGCAGGAACCCAAGAATTGAATGGGGGAACCTCATACCCTGCTGTATTGTGGATGCAACTGAGTCTTGTACTAGGTGTGAACAGCCTATTAAAAATGTCTTCAAGACAGATATGTGCTCAGAGCACATGCAAATCATATAAGGTTGACCACAGCTTCAGAGCTGGCTCAACTTTGTGACTCAGCAAGGTAACAGGATCCCCAAGTGTTCCAGGTCAAAACTGGAAAGTACATGTTATTCTATGAAGAGCATGCCTCTTGGTTTTGAGAGGTGACTCAGTGATTAAGAGCACTTGTTGCTTTTGCAGGGGACATGTGTTTGATTCCCAGCATCCACAACAATCCACAACCATCTATAACTTCCAGGAGATCCCTTGCCCTCTTCTGACCTCCACAATCATGAAGCACTCAGGTTGTACATGTATACATGTGCATAAAATAAAAGCAATGAATTCTGTAACAATAGTTTTAATCTTATAAAAAAAGAATGATGTGTGCCTTACAGTGAACCAAAACAATAGAACTAAACTTGTAATCTGAGAATAGCTTGTAATTTTGTTAGTTCCAGTTCCATTTAGTATATGCTTTCCTTGATATACTTCTATCTCATTCATTGTGGCACAATCTCCAAACTGCAACAAGGTTCACAGAGCTCATTTCCTTGATGCTTCCCACTATTAGTCATCAGCAGATTTTCTTCATTTAAAAACAGATTGTGATCATACACACACATACCTGCAGCTGTGCATTTTCACATCCCATGGTTCTCACTGGAGGCGGTTTTGAGAGTCAGTTCTCATTCTACTCTATTATAATCAGGTCACTCTTGTCTCCTCCACTGTGTCTCATAGATGGGCTAGCTGGATCATAAGCTTTTAGACGGTTCTCTTATTTTTACTTCTTATCTTTCCACGGGGTGTTTGGGTTAAAGATTTTTCTATAGGATCCAAGATCCAACTCAGGCTGTTGGCTTGTGTGGCACTAGCTTCTCCCTACCAAGTTGTTCTCTTTGCTCCATTTCTCTAATGTTGAATTGTTAGGATAGCAGTATAACAAGTGTGGCCACACATGGGGGTGGGGTGGGGGCGTGGGATTAATAACAACAGGTAAGATCTGCATTACTAACCTGTCTCCTTCAGCTAAGCAGGCTTCCTTACTTTATAGTCACTGTCACATTACTTTCCTCATTATTAGCCAAAGTTACTGATGTCCTCCCTTCCTGAGTGAGGATAATTGGACTTTGTTTTTCTCAGATGAAAGACAAATATTCTCCCTTCTTCCAGCAAAGGCTGCAGAAAGGATTGCAGATGCAGCTGACTGTCCCCTATATTCTTTGTTTTATTCAGGAAAGATCCTTCTACTCCTGGTCTTTCCAGAATTTCATCAAGAGTTTAGTAGGGTGTTCTGCACTGATTGAAATGATGATAGGATTTCTGCTTTTTATGCACTTTGTTCTGAATTGCAGCTAATATTTTTGTTTTTGCCTGAACCTTTCATCCCTGAATTGCAACCAGCTTGGTTATACTGCACACTCCCCTTAATGTGTTCTTAAAATTTCATTTGTAGGAACTGGGGTGGAATCCTTATGTTATTCAAAGAAATGGGGTCTCTCTCTCTCTCTCTCTCTCTCTCTCTCTCTCTCTCTCTCTCTCTCTCTCTCTCTCTCTTTCTCTCTCTCTGACTTTTCCCCTTTCTATTTTTTTATTTTATTTTGATTTTTTGAGACAGGGTTTTTCTGTGTAGTTTTAGTGCCTGTCTAGGATCTCACTCTGTAAACCAGACTAGCCTCGAACTCACAGAGATCCACCTGGCTTTGACTCACGAGTGCTGGGATTAAAGGCATGCACTACCACTGCCTGGCCCTATTTTTTTTTTAATTTTGTCATCTGGGTAATGCTGGCTCCATACAATGAGTCCAGGTGTGTTTCTTCCTTTTCTATGGCATAGAACAGTTCCAGGAGAGATAATGAAAGTTAGCAATTCATTAAAGGTCTGGCAGAATTCCACAGAGCATCCATACATTATGATTTTTCACTCTTTTGAAAGATATTTTATTACCCTTTCAATAGTTTTACTTACTTTGGTTCTGTTGAATTTTTGATATTCTTTTGTTTTAATGCTGTTATATAATATTTATCTAGACACATAACCATTTCTTCTATATTTTCCAGTTTTGAGGGGAGTATAAATTGCAAATTACTCCCAGAGATCCTCTGGGTTTTATTTGAATCTGTTGCAAACTCCTCCCTTCTACCTCTAATTTTATTAACTTAGATCTGCTTCTCTTTCTCAAGTTTAGTTTGCTGTTGTTCATCTTAAGACTCTGTTCTTTGAATATTTTTCTGTATTATGATTTAATAACCATTTTATTAATTTCTGCCTAGATATTTACCACTTCTTGCCATTGACTAATTCTGGGTTTGACTTGATTGCTTCCTTAGACCTGAAGGCTCACCTTTAATTGCTTATTTGAGATCTCTCTGAATTTGCTATTCACTTGAGGTCTTTCTAGTTTTTAATGTATCCATTCACATCCATAAAGTTTCATCTCACCATCACATAGCTGCCTCCCAAAGATGCTGGGATGCTGTGCTGTCATTTTTATTTGATTTAGGAATTGTTTGTTTCTCTCCCTGACTTCTTCAATAAGTCAATTGTAATTCAAGGGGCTATTGTGCAGTCTCCAAACAGCTATTTAGTTCCTATACTTTCTCTCTGTGCTGGTTTCTAGTTTCATTTAGATTATTTTAATCTTGTCAAGACTTACATTGTGGGTTAAAGTTAAATCTATTTTTAGAATGTTGATGGGCTGCTAAGAATAATGTACACATGCTTGATGAAATATATTTTAGATGTCTCTTGTGTTCATTAATTTCTCATGCAGTTTAATTCTAAAGTTTCTCTGGTAGTTTTTCAGTTTGAATCTAAAGATGAGAGTGGTGTGCTGAAATTGCCCTCTGCTATTGTATCAGGATATATCTAACCTTCTATGTCTATTATATAAAGACTTGTAAAACTTGAGCCCTAAAGCTTGGTATGAATGCATATGGAATTGTTATGTACTTTTGGTGTCTCATTTCCTTTATTGCTTTCTTTACCTGTTTGATTCCATGTTGTTTGGATTCTACTATATTAGCAGAGCTGTGCTAGCTTAGTTTGGGCCCCCATTCTCTTGGTAGATTTACTTCTATCATTTGACTGTCAGTACCCATGTGTCATTACCAGTTAGGCATATTTCCTGGAGAAAACAGACAGTTGGGTATAGTTTCTTAACCCAGTCCAACAATATGTGCATCTTCATTACTGAATTGAGGTCATATAAGGTTATAAGGAAATGTCCATTTACTTTTATAATTCTGTTGGGATTTCTTAGTGGATTAGATTGTTGTTTCCTTTTTCCCCACTCCTCAACTACATTGGAATTTTCTTGTTTACACTGTTGGACAAACTGATATCCCTTGTCCTGACCACCACTGTTCATCCATCCTTCTCCTGATGTTAATAGTTTGCCTGTGCTCTCATGACTGAGGCACTCTTGCTCTGTGTGCATAGCATTTTTATAGTATCTTCTGCAGTGCTTTCTTTATGGTCATGAACTTCTTTAGCTTGTGATTTACTTGAAATCTAATTTCACCTTATTTAAAATACAGCCGGTGGCAGTGGTGCATGCCTTTAATCCCAGCACTCAGGAGCCAGGGCCAGGCAGATCTCTGTGAGTTCAAGGCCAGCCTGGTCTACAGAGTGAGATCCAGGTCAGGCACCAAAACTACACAGAAAAACCCTGTTTCAAAAAGCCAAAAAAAAAAAAAAATTCAATGTTGCTGGATATAATTAACTTATTTAACAATTACCTATGGTCGGGACCTGAAATATATTGTTCCATGCTTTTCTGGCCTTTACAAGGGAGTTCACCTGTCACTCTCGTGTGTTTGTCTTTGGAAATTTTCTATTATGTCTTTTGAGTTTGATTCCTGTCTCTGTATTTTTTTACCTAATAGATGTGATCTATGACATGAAAAGGTCCTTCTTTGGTGAGGTCCATTTAGGGAACTGAATGTCTTTTCATGTTTGTACTTTTTTTTCTCTCTACAGCCTTGGTGGAGTAAATGTTTTGTTTGTATTTATTTGTGATAATTCATACTGCTGCCATGAGGACCAGCCTCCAGCAACTCAGCACTTGATGGGGATCGAATGGAGCTGGTGAACTAGGACCTGAGGGAGTAAGGAAAAAGATGCACACAGTCCTGATGATTTCCTTCTGATTTATTTTGTATTCTAATCATCTGTCTTTTTATTTTTTTCTCTCTACAGCTTTTATATCCCAACAAAATCTTTGAGAAAATATAAAAATTACAGTGTGGTTACATTCTGTTTTCAGGTGAGTGATTATAATGAATACAGGTTAAAAAACATATTTTTCATTTCCCATATATGATTAAACAAAGTTATCCCAAGAACCCACATACATTTACATATAAGGAATGTATTATAGATTAACAGATTATGAGGAATCACGTTATTTTACTCAGCCAGTTCTTTTACTGGCAGGCTTCATATTATAGTTACAAAGAAAAAATCAATCATTTTATTATTTATCATGAAAGTTAATCTTTTAAGGAATTTTAAAAGAATCACAAACCTAAACTTTTATATGTTAAAAAGAATCAGTCAGCTCTATTTTAAATCCTCAGGGTGCATAACCACTCATCAACAGTTTTTTTTTATTTTATTTTATTTTATTTCAGGAAGCTGAGGGTAGAAATGGGCACAAGGAATTAATCATCATCTTTGCTCACCAACCAATCATAATAAGAAAGGTTTGTCAGCTAATAACAATTGGATTGCATTGTTCTTATTACCTGACTTTATTAGGTCCCTCACTTAGCTATAAGCCTTTCTAAAACTTTGGATTGTCTTCTTGGGCTCTTCACCTCAAAGCTATTTGTCAAAAATATCTTAGCCTAACATTAAGTTATTTTGAAAGCTTTGTTTCAGCTATGATGCAATCTGAAATCTGTGAACACATCTCTCTATATTAAGATTAAAAATATTTAAGTTAGCTGGGCTACTAGGACTCCATTGTTTTTCTTTCTTTTTTTTACATTAAGTAATTTTTTATTCATTTTACATACCAATCACAGATTTCTCCTCTCCTCCCTCCTCCCACCCCCCCAGCCTCCTCCCCCAACCCATCCCTATTCCCTCCTCCAAAAGTGTAAGGCCTCCCATGGGGAGTCATCAGGGGCTGGTACATTCAGTTGAGGGAGATCCAAGGCCCTCCCCTTGCATGAAGACTGTGCAAGGTGTCCCACCGTAGGTAATGGGCTCCAAAAAGCCAGCTCATGCACCAGAGATGGATCCTGATCCTACTGCCAGGGGATCCCTTAAGCAGATCAAGCTACACAACTGTCTCACTTATGCAGAGGGCCTAGTCAAGTCCCATGGAGTCTCCACACTGTTGGTCTAAAGTTCATAAGTTCCCACTAGCTTGTTTTGGTTGACTCTATAGGTTTCCCCATCATAATCTTGATGCCCTTTGCTCATAGAATCCCTCTTCCCTCTCTTCAACTGGACTCCTGGGTGCCTGAGCTTGCTTACCCTGATAATCAGATTGGTGAATACCCTAACTGTCATTATAGAGCCTTCATCCATTAAAACAGATGCAGAGATCCACAGCCAAGCACCAGGCTGAGACCCAGGAGTCCAGGCAGTTGCTTTTCTTAATTATTAACCTAAGCCACAGTCTATAAGGCTCCTTAGTAGAAACTCATGTGTTCTAGCTCTGTGACACTTCCTTGTTTTATTATCCTCTGCAGCCTCTGCTTTATCAGAGGCACAGGCCACATTTTTCCTACCTTTACCTATGTTAATTTCTCCAGTAAACTAACATCTTTTATAATCCATTACTGTATTTCTTAAAGACCTTAATTATCAAAATCCTATTTAAACTAACACTACTATTGTATAAAATAAATGCTTCAGTTTAACAGTTCAGTTTAGGAGGAAATCATCTTCATAATAATCCACAGGTAAAAGTGCACACTAGAATGGGCTGTTTTCAAATGATGATCATACGGTATTCATGGCAATGGTGATCTCCCCATACCCATTCACACCATGCCAGATACCAGAGAAAAATGGCAGCAGCAAACATGCAGAGACAGCAGGAGCAAGAAACACTCTGGGGCCAAGGATCTCGGGGCCTTGCCTACCGAGATTCAATCATCAGGATTTTGTTTCCTGGTAGGTTGATGCCCTGAATTCAATTGCCATCTGTTCTCCTCTGACAAGGTCACTGGCAAACTTGTCATTTTTATGAATATGTTTTTGAAATCTTCACCCATCATTTTTACCTATTTCAGTATATTTGAGTTGAATCCTTGAGGGAATTATGATCCTATATGGCCATCACTTTTAACTTGATTTTTCACTCTTGTGTTTATGTGTTATGATTCATATGCTGGTCTAAGTACCGCTTTTGATTTATTTGAGGCTTAATGTTCACTGCCCTGGAATCACTCAGAGACCTACTCACTTTTAAGGTATCTGGAGATCTCCAGCAATTTTATGTAGTCTGTAACACACTTGTTCCCTGCCATATTTCTGAGACATGTGTTCAGTACGTTTCTTAATGAGAATATGGCCATGATTAGTTAGCATATTGTTTACACAGGAGCACAAAATATTCTCCTCTAAAAACATTAAGCTTCATTAATTGATATGAAATGTAAAGACTGGAAGGCAGCATCTGCTGACATAAAATTATATCCAACATTAGAGTGGAGAGAGGTTTCTCAGTCTCCACAGTTGGCAATCACATATAGAGATTTCAGAGGGAGATGTAACTTCGGAGAGAGCGGCATCAAATACCACATTTTATCTCTTTTGTGGATCCTAAAAGTATGGATTCTAAGTATATAAATACCATGTGTGTGTGTGGGTATTTCTGTATGAGTGCATGTGTGTATGTGTGTATATATGTGTATGTCTTTGCTAGGTTTTCTGTTGCTAGGAAGAGATATCATGACCAAGGCAACTCTTATAAAGAAACATTTAATTATGGTGGTTCACTTACAATTTCAGAAGTTCAGTTCATTATCATCATGATGGGGAGCATGGTCAGTCAGGGACAGAAAGACATGGTTCTGGAGAGGTAGCTGAGAGTCCTAGATCTTGCAGGAAACAGGAACTCAACTGAGGCACTGGGTGATATCTTAAGCACAGGAAACCTCAAAACTGGCTCCCCCAGACACACTTCCTCCAACAAGACCATACCCACTCCAACAAAACCACACCTCCTAATAGTGCCACTCCCTATGAGATTATGGGGATCAATTACATTCAAACTACTGCAGTGTATATATGTGTATGTATGTGATGTGATGTGTGTGTGTGTGTGTGTGTGTGTGTGAGAGTGTGTGTAGGAGAAAGAGAAATAAAGGCAGAAGAGGGACTCTAGGAAGAAAAGTATATGTATGTATGTGTATGAATCCGTATGAGTGCATATGTTTGTGTATATATGTATGTCTATATTGTATATATATCTGGATGTGTGTGGATGTGTATGTAGATGTATGTATGTACATATATATGGGTGCATATGTGTGTCTGTGTGTGTTTGTGTGTGTGTCCAAATGTTTGTACATGAGAGAGTCAGAAAAAAATCAATAAAGGTTTTTAAGGCCAGTAAGGTGACTCAGAGGGCAAAGGCACTTGTCACCAAGCCTGATGTCAAACTTGAGTTTGATCTCCAGAAACCAAATAGCAAAAAGAGGGGATCAAGTGCAAGTTACTCTCTGACCTCCACAAACATGTCATGTCAGCTTTGCTTTGCACCTACAAACATGTACACACATACACACAAATGAATGGCCACATTCATGCACACAAAGGTAATTAATTAACTAAAATGTAATAAAATTAAAGGAATTTAGGGGAAGGAAAAGAAAAAAAAAACAGAAGAAATGGACACCAGCAAGGTAGTAAAAAATCTCTCCAGAGTCTAGAAAAAGAAAAAAAAAACACTCTCTTGAGTCTCCAAATAGAAATACAGTTTGTCATCATCATCATCATTACTTCAGACCAAAGAGTCTTATGTTGGATACCAGAACTCCAGAACTATAAAAAGGTAAATCACTTGTATTCAAGAAAAAGAACTTGTTTGTTACTGAAAATATGTCATATAATAAATAGTTCTTTCCTGCATTTACTTACAAAGTTTTTCATACCAAAATATGTAAGAGACATTGAACTCTTTATTATTTCTGGGCTCTGCAAAACTTTTCATCATTACTTCAGAAACACTGGCTCTCAGGCAAAAGGGGGAAGTGTGCAGGTCCAGGGCTGTGTGTGGTGCAGACAGCTGGTGAATCTCAGAGGAGGATTTTGTTGGAGGTTGAAGCACTGTGGGAGGAGTACTATAATGCTGCTGACAGTAGTAATCTGCCAGATCTTCAGCCTGGACCCTGCTGATGGTGAGGGTGAAATCTGTCCCAGACCCACTGCCTGTGAAGCGATCAGGGACCCCAGTGTTCCGAGTGGATGCATAGTAGATCATCAGTTTAGGAGCCTGCCCTGGTTTCTGCTGGTACCAGGCCAAGTGGTTCTTCTTGGTGTTACTTGAATAAAGACTCTGACTGGACCTGCAGCTGATGGTGACCTTCTCTCCTGCTGTCACAGCCAGGGAGGATGGAGACTGGGTCATCAAGATGTCTGTACAGGCACCTGCAATCAGGAAAACAAGTGATCATGCATAATAAAAAAAAAACCACAGTATTCAATACATTTTAAATTTGTCATTTAATGTCCTTGTAATGCCATATTGTCAGAGTATTACTGAATAAAAATATTACAGTCTGGCACACATTGTTATTTTTTATATACAAAGAAATGACTCTAAAAAGATGATAATACTTTTCAATTTCTTACCAGACACCCAGAGCAGCAGGGACATGAGGACCTGCTTCTGTGACTCCATCTTGCTCCCCCTGCTGTCTGATGCAGCTCTGTTCTCACTACAAAGGCCTGGTTTATATATTTTGAGCAGCTGGGCTGGACTGCAGAGGTCCATGCAAAGCAGTCAGCAAATACAAAAGCAAAGGCCTGGGCAGTTGCATGAGAGTGACTGGTGTCAATCAACAGGCAAAAATATCATCACAGAGAACATGAGCAATCACTGAAATATATTGGCTTACAGCTCTCCAACAGACATCTACTAGGTGTTCTAAAAGCAATTTTGGTTAAAATCCAAGACATACTTAAATCAGGTGACTTTTGCAGAAACATTAGGAGAGCTATCTCGGACTGTCAGTCCTGGGTAAATGGTATGTTCAAAAAAATCACAACAGCAAAATAAACAGAGTAAGAAAATGTGAATGAAAGAAGGGATGTTTTGGAGAGAGGAAAAGAGAAAAGGAAAAAAAGAGAGAGAATTGAGGCTATATTTGTTCATTCTCTCCCATCTACAAAGCCACCCTTATACTGAGGACAATGAACAACTACCTCAGATATTTGGGTTCCATCAGGCTAAACGTGGAACAGAGATGCAAAGAGAAGCCCATATTCCATATTTTGTCTGTAGAAATCCTGGGAGACATTAATTTAAGACTTTTATCAGAGGTAATTTAATCTTAAAGCAAATCTAACCCCAGCAGCAGCTACCAAGTATTAGCCCCACAACTTCAGGAAATGAAAAGAGGGCTCTAAATTGGGGAAATTGAAGGGGAATAAAAAAAACTAGATTTCTTCACAAAGTCATTGTTTTTTTTTCCCCAGAAATACACACTCTAGTATAATCTAGAAATTCTAGTATAATCTAGAAATTAGCAGTATTGAAACTAGATTAATTAATTAAGGTGGTCTTTCTGACATCATGATAAGGTAAAAGTCTTTCCAGAAGGAACACAGCCATCCTAAATCAAGTAATAATTTTACAGAGACCAACAGGCCACAGAATCAGAGATTGTTGCAATCCAAAGGTAAAACATGTTTGATTATGAATGAAAATAAATAATAATAACAAATCACAGAATCTGCCTGGACTTCAGATTAGTGAACTCTGAAAGTATATATAAGAAGTAAATTATAAACCCAGTATTATGTGCAAAGTACAAAATAACAGAAAAATAAAATAATAAAATATCACGACAGGAAGTTGAGATTCAGCTGGGCAATGGTGGCGTACACTTTTAATCCCAGCATTCAGGAGGCAGAGGCAGGTGGATCTCTGTGACTTCCAGGCCAGCCTGGGCTACAGAGTGCATTCTAGGAAAGGCTCCAAAGCTACACAAAGAAACACTGTCTCGGAATAATAATAATAATAATAATAATAATAATAATAATAATAATATAATAAGTTGAGATTCACATCTTTAATAGCAGAACTGGGGAGACAGAAGCAGAAGGCTTATGTGTTTGAGATCAGCCTGGGATAAATAGCAAGTTCTAGGCCAGTCTAATCTATGCATGGAGACAATCACTCAAAAATGTACCATTAATCAACAAGTTGCAAGACAGATGATGCCATTTTCTGTCCAAAGCAAATTATTTATCTGAGGTTAAAGTTTTATCATGAAGGCAAGAATACGACTAAAAATTAAATATATGTATAGTTAGACATTCCCTGTCCTAACCACCTGCTGCCAAATACCTGGCAATTGCTTCCTAAATTACCACACAGAGACTTATATTAATTGTAAATGCTCAGCTGATAGCTCATGTGTTACCAAGACTTGCACTTAAATTAACCCATAATTCTTATCTGTATTTAGCCATGTGGCTTGATACCTTTTCTCAGTATGGCATTCTCACCTTCTTCTCTGCATTTGCCAGTGACTGACTCTGCACTTCTTTTTCCCAGAATTCTCCTAGTCTGGCTCTCCCACTCAATCTCTTCCTGCACAGCTATCATCCAATCATCTTTTTATTAGCAAATGAGAGTAATACGTGTTCACAGCATACAGAAGGATTATTCCAGAGCAAAATATACATTTAATCACTATGTGTTTCCCTTTATTTTGCTTTTAATATATAATATTATATATCAATTTCCCAGGTATAAAATATTAAAAAATTTCTGATAAGCATATTCACATCTCATCTATTAATTGCTAACAAACCATCATAAGAGAGATACAAACAGTACATGGATTAAAGAAGTTTTCAATCTCAAAGTCAAGACTATGACAAATAGGCAGCTCTGGCCCAGTCAGTGTCTAACAAGTTGTCATGTGCTCTCACTGTTTGCTAAACTTTGTACTTTACCATGTGACAGCTTCAGTGGGCTCAGGTTGTGCTTCATGTCATTTAGTGCTGTTCATTCAGATTGGACACATGGAGACAGGGATCTTACAGTTAAGCACGTGCTTCTCACAGTATATAAGTTAAGAGCATAGTGACTAAAATGATAAAAATCCTCTGTTAATACAAAAGGTCGTACAGTCCTTAGTTGTTCATCAAAGCCCCCCCCCCATGTCCTGGTGCAGTATATTCAGTGGGCTGTAATTAAAAATGGATTATAAACATGCTGGTTGAAAACATTAATTTTATTACTGAAGCTCTATAGTAGAGCTTGAAGTCAGGGATTGTGATGCCTCCAGATGTTGTTTTATTGTACAGGATTCTTTTGGCTATCCTGGGTTTTTTGTTTTTCCATATGAAGTTGAGTATTATTCTTTCCAGGTCTGTGAAGAATTGTGTTGGTATTTTGATGGGGATTGCATTGAATCTGTAGATTGCTTTGGTAAAATTGCCATTTTTACTATGTTAACCCTGCCTATCCATGAGCATGGGAGATCTTTCCATTTTCTTTTTTTTGTGATATATATTTTTTATTTTACAATACCATTCAGTTCTTCAGTTCTACATATCAGCCATGGGTTCCCCTATTCTCCCCCTCCCAAGCCCTCCCCTTACCCCCAGCCCACCCTCCATTCCCACCTCCTCCAGGACAAGCCCTCCCCCAAGGACTGTGATCAACTTGGTAGACTCAGTCCAGGGAGGTCCAGTCCCTTCCTCCCAGACTAAGCCAAGTGTCCCTGCATAAGTTCCAGGTTTCAAACAGCCAACTCATGCAATGAGCACAGGACTTGGTCCCACTGCCTAGTTGCCTCCCAAGCTGATCAAGCCAATCAACTGTCTCACCTATTCAGAGGGCCTGATCCAGCTGGGAGCCCCTCAGTCTTTGGTTCATAGTTTATGTGTTTCCATTCATTTGGCTATTTTTTTTAATAATTGTGTAAAACCGAAATTTATTATATGCCACAGTCGTCCTAGGGACCTCCATGCTATATATATATATAGCCTCTATGGTTCTATGGGTTGTGGTCTGATTGTTCTTTATTTTATATCTAGAATCCACCAATGAGTGAGTACATACCATAACTGTCTTTCTGGGTTTGGGTTACCTCACTCAGGATGATTTTTTCTAGTTCCATCCATTTGCCTGCAAATTTCATACTTTCATTGTTTTTCTCTGCTGAGTAGTACTCCATTGTGTATATGTACCACATTTTTTTCATCCATTCTTCCGTTGATGGGCATCTAGGTTGTTTCCAGTTTCTGGCTATTACAAATAGTGCTGCTATGAACATAGCTGAGCATGTATCTTTATGGTATGAATCAGCATTCCTTGGGTATATTCCCAAGAGTGGGATGGCTGGGTCTTGAGGTAGTTCGATTCCTAGTTTTCTGAGAAACCGCCATACTGATTTCCACAGTGGTTGTACAAGTTTACATTCCCACCAACAGTGGAGGAGTGTTCCCTTTGCTCCACATCCTCTCCAACATTGGTTGTCATTGGTGTTTTTGATCGTAGCCATTCTGACAGGTGTAAGGTGGTATCTCAGAGTCATTTGATTTGCATTTCTCTGATGATTAAGGATGTTGAGCATTTCTTTAAATGTCTTTCAGCCATTTGTAGTTCTTGTTTTGTGAATTCTCTGTTTAGCTCTTTAGCCCATTTTTTAATTGGACTGTTCAGTGCTTTGATGTCTAGTTTCTTGAGTTCTTTATATATTGTGGAGATCAATCCTCTGTCAGATGTGGGGTTGGTGAAGTTTGACTTCTTCCTTGCCAATTTGTATCCCTTTGATCTCCTTTTGTTGTCTTATTGCTCTAGCTAGAACTTCTAGTACTATATTGAATAAATATGGGGAGAGTGGACAGCCTTGTCTTGTTCCTGAATTTAGTGGTATCGCTTTGAGTTTCTCTCCATTTAATTTGATGTTTGCTGTTGGCTTGCTATAAATTGCTTTTATTATGTTTAGAAATGTTCCTTGTATTCCTAATCTTTTTAAGACCTTTATCATGAAGGGGTGTTGGATTTTGTCAAAGGCTTTTTCAGCATCTAGGGAGATGATCATGTGGTTTTTTTCTTTCAGTTTGTTTATAAGGTGTATTACATTGACTGATTTCCATATGTTGAACCATCCTTGCATCCCTGGGATGAATCCAACTTGGTCGTGATGGATGATTGTTTTGATGTATTCTTGGATTCGGTTTGCCAATATTTTGTTGAGTATTTTTGCATCAATGTTCATGAGGGAGATTGGTCTGTAGTTCTCTTTCTTTGTTGCATCTTTGTGTGGTTTGGGTATCAGGGTAATTGTAGCCTCATAAAAAGAGTTTGGTAGTGTTCCTTCTGTTTCTATTGTGTGGAACACTTTGAAGAGGATTGGTATTAGTTCTTCTTTGAAAGTCTGATAGAATTCTGCACTGAAACCATCTGGTCCTGGGCTTTTTTTGGTTGGGAGACTTTTGATGACTGTTTCTATTTCTTTAGGGGTTATTGGTCTATTTAAATGGTTTATCTGGTCTTGATTAAATTTGGTATGTGGTATTTATCCAGAAAATTGTCCATTTCTTCCTGGTTTTCCATTTTTGTGGAGTACAGGTTTTTGAAGTATGATCTGATGAGTCTCTGGATTTCCTCATTGTCTGTTGTTATGTCTCCATTTTCATTTCTGATTTTGTGAATTTGGGTGCTCTCTCTTTGCCTTTTGGTTAATTTGGCTAGTGGTTTGTCTATCTTGTTGATTTTTTTCAAAGAACCAACTCTTTGTTTCATTGATTTTTTGTATTGTTCTCTTGTTTTCTATTTCGTTGATTTCAGCCCTCAATTTGATTATTTCCTGGCGTCTATTTCTCCTGGGTGAGTTTGTTTCTTTTTGTTCTAGAGCTTTCAGTTGTGCTGTTAATTCATTGGTATGGGATTGCTCCATCTTCTTTATGTGTGCATTTAAAGCTATGAATTTTCCTCTTAGCACTGCTTTCATAGTGTCCCATAAGTTTGGGTATGTTGTACTTTCATTTTCATTGAATTCTAGGAACTCTTTAATTTCTGTCTTTATTTCTTCCTTGACCCATTGATGTTTCAGGTGGGCATTATTCAGTTTCCATGAGTTTGTGGGTTTTCTATAATTTTTGTTGTTATTGAGTTCTAACTTTAAGGCATGGTGGTCTGATAAGATACAGGAGGTTATTCCAATTTTTTGTATCTGTTGAGATTTGTTTTGTGTCCAAGCATGTGGTCAGTTTTTGAGAAGGTTCCATGGGGTGCTGAGAAGAAGGTATATTCTTTTGTGTTAGGATGGAATATTCTGTAGATATCTATTAGGTCCATTTGAGTCATAACATCTGTTAGGTCCTTTATTTCTTTGTTAAGTTTCAGTCTGGTAGATCTATCTTTTGGTGAGAGTGGTGTGTTAAAATCTCCCACTACTAATGTGTGGGGTTTGATGTGCGTTTTTAAACTTTAGTAGTGTTTCTTTTATGAATGTGGGTGCTTTTGTATTTGGAGCATAAATGTTTATAATCGAGACTTCATCTTGGTGGATTTTTCCCGTGATGAATATGTAATGTCCATCCTGGTCTCTTTTGATTGATTTTAGTTTGAAGTCTATTTTATTAGATATTAGGATAGCTACACCAGCTTGTTTCTTAGGTCCATTTGCTTGGAAAACCTTTTCCCAGCCCTTTACTCGGAGGTAGTGTCTGTCTTTGGAGTTAAGGTGTGTTTCTTGTATGCAGCATATGGATGGGTCCTGTTTTCTTATTCATTCTGTTAGCCTGTGTCTTTTTATAGGTGAGTTGAGACCATTGATATTGATGGATATTAATGACCAGTGATTGTTAATTCCTGTTATTTTTTTGGTTGTGTTGTGTTGTCCTTCTGTGGTGTATGTTGGTGTAGGATTATCTATTGCTTGATTTTTCATGGATGTGTTTAACTTCTTTGGGTTGAATTTTCGCTTCTAGTGCTTTCTGTAGGGCTGGGTTTGTGGACAGGTATTGATTAAATCTGGTTTTATCCTGGAATATTCTGTTTACTCTGCCTATGGTGATTGAGAGTTTTGCTGGGTATAATAGTCTGGGTTGGCATCCGTGGTCTCTTAGTGTCTGCATGAGGTTTGCCCATTATCTTCTAGCTTTCATAGTCTCTATTGAGTAGTCTGGTGTTATTCTGATGGGTTTGCCTTTATGTGTTACTTGGTCCTTTTCCTTTGCAGCTCTTAATATTTTTTCTTTATTCTGTGTGTTTAGTGTTTTGATTATTATGTGCCGATGGGACTTTTTTTTTGGATCCAGCCTATTCGGTGTTCTGTAAGCTTCTTGTATCTTCATAGGTATTTCTTTCTTTAGGTTAGGAAAGTTTTCTTCTATAATTTTGTTGAATATATTTTCTGTGCCTTTGAGTTGGTATTCTTCTCCTTCTTCTATCCCTATTATTCTTAGGTTTGTTCTTTTCATGGTGTCCCAAATTTCCTGGACGTTTTGTGTTAGGACTTTTTTGTCTTTATTGTTTTCTTTGACTGACGAATCTATTTTCTCTATCGTGTCTTCAGTGTCAGAGATTCTCTGTTCCATCTCTTGCAATCGGTTGGTTATGCTTGTTTCTGTAGTTCCTGTTCGTTTTGTCAGGATTTCTATTTCCAGCATTCCCTCAGCATGTGTTTTCTTTATTGTCTCAAATTCATTTTTCAGATCTTGGAATGTTTCTTTCATCTGTTTAATTGCTTTTTCTTGGCTTGATTTGATTTCTTCCCATTTTTTGTTCGTTTTTTCTTCCATTTCTTTAAGGGAGTTTTTTATTTCCTCTTTAATGGAGTTTTTCATTTCCTCTTTAAGGGAAGTTTTTATTTCCTCTTTAAGGGAGTTTTTTATCTCCTCTTTAAGGAAAGTTTTTATTTCCTCTTTAAGGTAGTTTTTCATTTCCTCTTTAAGGAAAGTTTTTATTTTCCTCATTGAGGGAATATTTTATTTCTTCTTTAAGGGCCTCTATCATCTTCTTAAAGTCATTTTTAGGGTTGATTTCTTCTGTTTCTTCTGTCATGGTATTTTTAGGTCTTGCAGGTGTAGAATCACTAGGTTCTGATGTTGCCATATAGGTCTTTATGTTGTTGCCTGTATTTTTGCACTGGCGTCTACTCATCTCTTCCTCTGTGCGGTGCAGGTGGTGTCTGTGTCTGAGAGTGCCTCTCTTGTTCTATTTTTTAGTCTTGGTTTAGTAGGGGTTCTTGGTTAAAGTGGTGCTATTGGGCTATTTCTTCAGGGGCAGCTGATTTCGATCGGTGAATTATATACTTATGATTCTGGTGATCTGGTTTGGTGTCTGGGTAGCGCCTTCTTCTGTGTTCCCAGGTCACGTTTTGTTCATTTGTCAACTCCTCAGCTGATCTTGTTTCTTCAGACTTTAAACTGTAGGCATCTGAATCCTCTCCCAGATGGGTTTCAGCTGAGCAGGGTAGTCTCACCAACACCTCCAAGTTGTTGGGTTTCACAGGATCAGCAGCTGGGCCCTGGGTTGTCCTCAGATGGAGTGTTCAGATTCGTTCTGGTTCTCACCCACGGAGATAGCTTCTTCCCCAGATGTTGGGGTTAGGGGCGTCCCTGTTCCAAGCTTTGTCTGCTTGTCTCCATCCCTGGGCCTGTCTATCTCTCGATCTTTCCATTTTCTGACATCTTCTTCAATTTCTTTTTTCAGGGACTTAAATTTCTTGTCATATAGGTCCTTCACTTGCTTGGTTAGTGTTACCCCAAAGTATTTTATGCCATTTGTGGCGATTGTAAAGGGTGATGTATTTCTAATTGCCTTCTCAGCTTCTTTGTCCATTGTATATAGGAGGGCTACTGTAAAAACCGACATGTGGACCAATGTAATCGAATTGAAGACCCTGACATTAACCCACCCACCTATGGACATATAATTTTTGACAAAGAAGCCAAAAGTGTAGAATGGAAAAAAGAAAGTATCTTCAACAAATGGTGCTGGCATAGCTGGGTATCAACGTGTAGAAGGCTGCAAATAGATCCATATCTGTCACTGTTCACAAAACTTAAGTCCAAGTGGATCAAGGTCCTCAACATAAATCCAGCTACTCTGAACCTGCTAGAAGAGAAAGTAGGAAGTAGTCTTGAATGCATTGGCATAGGAGATCACTTCCTAAATATAACACCAATAGCACAGACACTGAGAGAAACAATCAATCAATGGGACCTCTTGAAACTGAGAAGCTTTTGTAGAGCAAAGGATATGGTCAACAAGGCAAAGCGAAAGCCTACAGAATGGGAAAAGATCTTCACCAACTCCACGTGTGACAGAGGACTTATGTATCCAGAATATATAAGGAACTCAAGAAATTAGACATCAAACGACCAACAGTCCAATTGAGAAATGGGCTTTAGAACTAAACAGAGAATTCTCAACAGAGGAAACTCAAATGGCAGAAAGACATTTAAGGAATTGCTCAACATCCCTAACTATCAGGGAAATGCAAATCAAAACAACTCTGAGATACCACCTTATGCCTGACAGAATGGCTAAAATCAAAAACACTGAAGACACTTTATGCTGGAGAGGATGTGGAACTAGGGGAATTCTCCTCCACTGCTGGTGGGAATGCAAGCTTGTACAACCACTTTGGAAATCAATATGGCGCTTTCTTAGAAAATTGGGAATCAATCTCCCCCAAGATCCAGCTATACCACTCTTGGGCATATCCCCAAGAAATGCTCAATCATACCACAAGAGCACTTGCTCAGCTATGTTCATATCAGCATTGTTTGTAATAGCCAAAACCTGGAAACAACCTAGATGCCCTTCAACTAAAGAATGAATAAATAAATTGTGGCACATATACACAATGGAATACTACTCAGCAGTGAAAAACAAAACCCTGAAAAGAAATTTGGATTATTGTCAAGTCCTGGGAGAAGTAGCTGTACCATTTGTTGTCCAGTCGTGTCTGTGTAATAGGAAAATGGAGGGCTTATCTCAAGTCCTGGATAGAGTAGTCTGGGAGGCTGAACCATCTCAGCTAGCTGCCTTGAAATTGTCCTGAGCAGTTTGTAGTCCACAGACAATCTTTGGGTGGTGTTTGTCAGCTTAGCAATGTTATCACAATCCAGGTAGAATGGTCCTTGTGGGGCCCCATCTTCCTTTTGGAGACTTTAAATGTCACTGTTAGGCATGGTCATGGTTCACCACAGAAAACTTAAGCATTTAAAATGTCATATGCAGCAGATTTTGAAGAGGTTAAAGGCCATAATTTGTTATGTACATTCAGAGTACAAAATCTTAATTCCTAGTTACCTGAGAGAGATTCAAACCTGAAATTATGTACAGGAAGCTAGATGAAACCGATTTCTAGAATTATTAAGAACTATGACCATTAATATCTTTTTTTTTTTTTTTTTTTTTTTGGTTTTTCGAGACAGGGTTTCTCTGTGTAGCTTTGCGCCTTTCCTGGAACTCTCTTTGGAGACCACGCTGGCCTCGAACTCACAGAGATCCGCCTGCCTCTGCCTCCCGAGTTCTGGGATTAAAGGGGTGCGCCACCACTGCCCGGAGACCATTAATATCTTGACAAAAACTTTAAATATATATATATATATATATATATATATATATATATATATAATATATATATATACATATATATATAAATTTTACAAACTTTGAGATAATATCTATACCTTAAGAAAAATGTTAAAAAGTCAAAATAAAACCAAAGGATTACAAGAATGGTGGCAATAGAATAGTCCCTTAATTTTGATTTTTCTTCTGCCCCATACCAGGTGGCTCTTCTGATATGAGACAGAGATTTTGGATTTTCCTTCAAAAAGCATGCTTGGGTTTAGAGGAGAGACTAGCAGAAATGAGCCTTTGGGAAGACATGTGAAATTTTGTCCTGTTGGAAATGTGATATACCAATAGGCCTATTTACACTTTTTCTTAGGACATTTTCTCTGGATGATTTGTCCTTTTTCTTTAGATGTCTTATTTGTCAAGTTGTTTTCAGATTCCTTAGTTGGAGGCCTGCTCTTTTCTCAAGGGAAATGGAAGAGCAACAGATCTGGGGAGAGGAGAGGTGAGGGCATTGACCAGGAGGTTCAGAGGGAGGGGAAATGGGATGTGTTGCATAAGAGAAGAATAAATAAAAAGAAAAAAAGAGAAAAAAAAACCCTTGCCGACAGTAATATGAGGCAGTTTCTTCTGGTTTCAGGCTGAAGATGAATAAAATTGGTCCCATATTTGATTCTAAACCTTGATGGTACCCTACCTACCAAGGAAATTTTGATATAGGTCAGGAGCTTAGGAGCTGTCCCTGATTTCTACCAGTACAAAGCGACAAAGCTTATAATGTCCACAATAGCCCAGCAAGTGAGAGCTACTGTCTCTACCAGATATCAGGACAGGGAGGAAGGAGTCTGTGCCATTTGGGTGTCACATCTGGCACCTGCAATTAAATACACAAAGCATACCCACTAAGTAAGCATGTGGCAAGGCTAATTACCTGACAAATCAGTCGGTACTCATCACATTGGGCCAAGTAAATGACCACATCGTTATACTTCCTTACCTGTGAACCAGATCAGGAGTACCAGGAGCTGAGTAGGAACCCTATGTCCATACCATTACCTGGTCGAAACTGACTAAAACATAGACTGTGAAAGTCCGATGAAGAAGTCCTCAGGGCAGTGGACTGTGCTCTGAGCACTTCAAATTACCAGGAGCTGTGCACAGCTGCAGGGCTTGTTCAGTTCAGTTACTCAGCAAGGGGTCATGGTCTCCAGATGTCTCAGGCCAGGCCTGAGAAGAGCATATTTTTATACAAAGAATGTGTGTTCCTTTGGGGATCAAAAGGAGAAAACAAGTCTTGTGTCATGAGAGGAGCAAGATACTTTGAATCTTCCTAGTTTCATCAGACTGACACAATTCTAACTAGGGTAGAGGCTTAGATGTGCAGGAAGGCTCACAGTATCAATTTCTTGATACCCATGAGTATTTTGGATGGCTGATTTTCTTTTCTTTAAAGGTAAAGTGTTAGAGTGGACCAGTAGAAGCTCAGAGTATTTTACTAAGGGATAGGATGAGTAGTTTTTATATGCATAAAAGTCCTCTGGTTGGGGTTGCCCTATGACTGGGTGAGGTAGTCATGCATGCAACATTGTTAGAACTTAATGATGGTCACAGAAAGAATATTAGATAAGTACAGCTTTATAGGTATATGTCAGAAAGATGTTTGCATGTGAAGTATAGAAACTGATAACAAATAGACATTGGTTCTAAGCTAGAAGACTGAACAAATACACACCTTAATGACTAAAAATGAAAGTAATCATAGATATTGAAAAGAAAAGACATTGTAAACTATAATTTTTAATTTTTTATAACTTTATCATGAGTTGTGCATTTATATGGTTTCCTACCCTCCTGCTTCCCCTCCAACTCCTCAAATGTGGCACCAACTACCTTCAAATCATGAACTCTTCTGTAATTATTATTAATTTACACACACATACACACACACACACACACACACTCAAACAAACACACACCCTACTGAGTACTTTAGTGTTGTTCCTATTTATATTTGTTTTGGTCTGAGCACCGGGCACTGGATGACATATCAGAAACTCATCCTGGGAGAAAGCCGATTATCCTTTTCTCAATAGCCATTGATTGCCTGTAGTTCTTTATCTAGCGGTGGCACCTTATAAAATTTCCCACATTCATGTCATATATGAACTTGTTTCTTTTATAGAAAACCATATGTTTGAGATTTCATGAGTGCAACTTTTCTGGAATACCCACAAGTATATAGGAGCAGATAGATGTACAAGTCCTCTCTGCCTCCTATATTACTTCAGTTCCTTCTTTTGCAGGATTCCCTGAGCTTTAGGTGGAGGTATTTTATTGCATATTTATGAGTTGGTGTTTGTAGCTTTATCAGTTGTGGATGGCAACCTCATGCTCACTTATTCTTTGCATTTTGAACAGTTATAGATCTCTGTAATACTTTCTATGGAAAAGAGAAATTTCTTTATTAGGACTGAGAACTTCAATTATCTGTGGGCATAAGCATAATTATTTAGAATAAAGTTAGTGCTTACCTTTTTTTTACCATAACCCTGCTGACAGTAATAATCTGCCAGGTCTTCACCCTGGACACTGCTGATGGTGAGAGTGAAGTCTGTCCAAGACCCACTCCCTGTGAAGCTATCAGGGACCCCAGTATCCCGAGTGGAAGCTGAGTAGATCAGTAATGTAGGAGTCTGCCCTGGTTTCTGTTGATACCATGCTATACTGGTATCCACATTCTGACTGGATTTGCAACTCATGGTGGCTTTGTCTTCTACTGACACAGGTAATGACTTGGGAGACTGGGTCATTACAATGTTCCCATAGGCACCTGCAATCAGAAATAAACAATATTATACACATATACAAAAAAAGAATTCATGATACAAATTTTGAAATTTAAAATGTCTTTTCTAATTGCAATATCTGCATGCCATTGGCTTCTAATATGAAATTGGTGTTTCTCTACAAATGAATTATTTGAAGATATTATAATACAGTTATATTTCCTACCAGATACCCAGAAGAGCAGAAATATGAAGACACGGATCTGTAACTCCTTCGTGATGCCCTTCACTGTTTGATGCATTTCAGTTCTCACTGAAAAGGCCTGGTTTATAAAACATGGGCACCTGGGCTGGCCTGTACGAACCTAAGCAAAGCAATCATCAAATAAGAATGTAAATTGCTGGGCCAGTGGGGTGTGAGAGTATCCGGCTTATATTAACAGTCAAAAATACCAACAAAGAAAGCAAGCAATCACTGGGAAGGAAGTTAACATAGAAGCAAAAGAACCAACATATAGCTCTCAAACCACTAATGTCTAAATATTTTCAGGACAGCAAGTTTAATAATAACAGAACTACCTTGGATTACAAACCTAAGGGAACAATAAAAATGATGGAGAAGAAGAAAAAAAAAACGAAAGAGAGAAAGAAAGAAAAAAGAAAGATAGAAAGAGAGAGAGAAAGAAAGAATGATGGGAAGTGGAAGAAAAGAAGGAGAAAGGAAGGGGAGGGGGAGGAAGAAGAAGATGGTTAAAAGAGCGGGAAGTTTGTATTTGGGAGGAAAGAAAAATGTTGAGAGGAAAGAGGGAATGGAGGAGGTAAAGAAGGTGAAATATTTTTTTTTAGAAAGGAAGGTTTGAAGTGGATAGTAAACTCAGTAGATAAGAGCACTTTTTGCCCTTGTAGAGGACTCAGGTATTATTTGAAGCATTCACAAAATAGTTCTTAGCCATCCACAGTTCCAGTTATGATACACACACAGTACCCATACATATGTACATATATACATACATGCAGTTTTAGATATGAGCCCTCAGTTTCTGCTGCAGCTACTATGTCTGCTGCCTCCATTCTGCCCTCATGGACTCTAACCCTCAGAAAGCCTAAATGAACCCTTTCTTTATAAGTTACCTTGATCATGGTGTTTTATCACAACAAAAGATGACTAATAAAAGGGACCATTTTTTCAAGAGGATGTTATAATTGTAAAGAGGCACACACTAAGCACAGACAATTGTTTGTGGTCTATAAGACTATAATTCCCTGTTGTATCTGTTGGCTCCCAAACCACCAGATCAATTTGTTTTAAAAAATACCTAGATAGTATTTGTTAGCATACTGTTTATATGCCGTCATGGATTTCTGCTTCATAAACATTAAATTTACTCATAAATATGAGATAAATTTCTTGAAGGTAGAGTCTACCAACAAAAGCCATATTTATTAAGTGTGGAGTGAAGTTTTTGGGTCTCTACATCAGAGAACACATAAGTAGAGTTTAGAGTGATATGTGATCCATGAAGAAGAAGCAAGGGGCAGGCATATGGAGTAGAAACAAAACCATTACATGTGTTCTCTCATTTATAAATCTTAGATTTTTTAAAATATAATTACAAATGTAGGGGAGTTATAAAGGCAAATTAGGAGAGGGAAGGAAACTTGTGGGAAACAAAATATGGAACAGAGAAAAAAAGAGTAATGGAGGTGTCTTAGTTTGGGTTACTCTTGCTGCAGTGAAATATCATGACCAAAAGCAAATTGAAAGGATGGGAAAATTTATTCTTCTTACCATTCCAAGTAACAGTCCATCATTGAAGAAAGCCAGGGCAGGCACTAACATTAATTCTATTAATTATTTAAAAATATAAAGACTGGAAAATACATCACAGTGACACCAAATTAGATCCACCAGTAGGACAGTGAGTATTATCAGTCTTCACAGTGCAATGGTAAGACATGAGAAGGGAATGTAGCCATGAAAGAAGGGGAGAAAGCAAAAATGCTGCTGAAAAAATGTGTATACCACCTTAAGTCCAATTTGTAAACCCTAGATTGAATAGAAATATAAATTCTTATATGTAGATGTGTTTTTCTAAGAAAGTGGGGAGAGGAAAGTAGAAGCAAAACCAGAGAAAGAATGAACCAAGTAGGATGCAGAAAATGGGGAAGGGTAAGAGGGGGGCAAATGGGTGAATATTTTTTCAAAATGCATGCGACATTTGAAAGAAATTGAAAGACTTTTAAGAAAAGAGATACATTACAGCAAAATTTTTATGAAACTAAAAATTAGTGGAGAAAAATAGTCACAATGCTGAGAGTGAGGCCCCCACAAAGATCTGGAAGACAAAAAAAAAAAAAGGTCAACCACCTCACCAAGCCTCCACATAGAAATGTAGGGACTGGAGTGTTGTCTCAGCAGTTAAGAGCACTGGTTCCTCTTCCTGAGTACTTGAGCTCAATTCCAGCACCCAGATGGCAGTTCACTAGTATTGTAACTCCATTTCCAGGGGACCCAATTCTGTTTCTGGGTTCTGCTGACACTGTATGCACAAGGTATAAGACATTATTACAGGCAGAACACCCATGCACTTAAAAATTAATTAATTACTCCTTCAGATGGAATTATAGGCTGCCAAAATATTAACTTCAGGCCATTGAGTCCTGTGTTGGGCTTCTGGATTCCAGAACTACAAAATGATGAATTATTGGTTGTAGTATTAAGGCAACTCCATGTAGTTAAAAGGGAGGGTATTTATTTTGTGGGGTAACTTAGCTACAAGTAAAGGGAAAATTACAGGGTCCGGGAAAGGTATAGCACAGTTCAGCAGTGTTCTCTGGAGAACTCTGCTTGATCTACCTCTAGCATCCAGGAACGAGGAATCAAGAGGGCTGGCACATCCAGATCTCACATCTTAAGGACTCCTGTCTTGGCCCTACCTTGAAGATGTGACAATTACTGAAGCCTCAGTGGGGTTAGTACATCAAAGCTGGAACAACTACCCACTACATCTCCCCCTTTTGTCTAAATAAGATGGTCCTAACCTAATACAAGACTATGTACAATAGGAATGATTATAAAATATTATCCAGGAGTAATAAGGGATAATAACCTAGATAAGATGGAACTACAACCAACACAAACAATATCAAACAAGAGACACATACTAAAATCCAGAGAAGTCTGGAGCACAGGTACAAGGCATGTTACAAAGATCATTCCAAAAGGTGTCCTATCCTAAAGAACCACAATCTAATACTTAATATGTTCTATCTAAGATATTATATATACTAAGATATATATATATATATATATATATATATATATATATATATATAGTCATAACTATAACTGCTAGTCTTTAATCCCTTCAAAGAACTGAGAAGGAATATAATGATACCTGAGAAATGGTAGATGGATGCAAGCAACTTTCAGGATTTTTGCAAGAGTAGACAGAGACAGCTGGCAAACTGGACAGTCACCTAATGTTTCTCAGCATTGTTGGTGCATTCAAATTGGCTACAGGCCTAGAGTATCTGACAGATCATTTTCAGAAGCAGGAATTCTGAAAGACCATCTTACCCTGTCTTGGCAGAGTTCAGTAGTCACTTTTCCTTGTGTCCCACTTGTCTAGAAAGGACAGCATTCATACTGTCAGCCTTCAAGGCAAGGGCAGTTCTTTGCCCTGTAGGCCATTTTGTGCCACAGAAGACAAATTTCCAAATGGAAATGTCTTAGAAGCCCAACATTCTCTCAGGATCAAATTGGTGCTGCCAGGAGCAATCGTGCCTCACATCAACAGAATTCTAAGTTATTTAAACACCATATTCTCCAGATCCATAAAGTGTTTGAAGATCACCTGTCCATCCAAACTATGTATCTGTAAATCTGGATAACCTAACTAACATAACTATAAAGATGATAAACATAGGTGACTATAAATCTATAAGTCTTATCTACCTATATAACCTAAGGACTAAGACTTCATGTAAACAAGGTAAACAATTTGTAAGCAAATGCATGGTAAAAGTACAATGACCTCAAAATTGTGACAATACACAAAATATCTTTAACAGAAGTAGGAATGTGTAGTGCAATATGCAATATGACAATAAACCTAAATATATATGTCAATATACAAAATATCCTAAACAGAGGTAGAACATACGTACAGTATGACAGATATAAATTTACATTTGTATCAGTATACAAAATATTTTAAATAAGAGTAGAAATATATGTACATTACAACAAATAGAGTTCTGTATATGTATCAGTATACAAATTATCTTAAACAGGAATATAAAAAAAGTTTACATTTTTATCAATATACAAGAATCCATAACAGTTCAAATTATCTAAGGCTGCTATTATACTAAATTTGTTTACTAGTATATACAATAATCTACCATAATAACTTATACATATCCAGTCCACTTTTTCTTTTCTTTTGGTTTTTTTTTGAGACATTTTTCTTTTCTTAAGAGGAATACTCAGTCTAATATTTTCTTCCACCCCCAAACCTCTAGCCATCATCAACAACCCTGAGAAGCATGAAACCTTTGGGAAAAAGGGCATTGTTTTCTTAGAATTGCTTCCTGCTGTTTGGGGGGTGATGGTATCTCTGTTGGGTTCTGTAAGAAAGCTCAGATAGTTAAGTCTCAGTTAGACTAATTGTAAGTTCTACAGCAAGTCTCAGAGTAATGGGTAAGATTGTCTGAAATTCTGGCTAGAAGTGTAGTATGATGATGAGTACCATGGCATCATTCTGGACTGGGTAGAGTTGTTGTTGGGGCCCCATCTTTCTTCTGGAGACCTCAGACATTGATATTGGAAAATTTATTTTTTACCACAAAAAACTTGAACATTATTAATACATCAAAATGGAAAGTTTGTATTTAAAGATGACATGACATGTAAGAAAGGATTCAGAGAAATCAAGACTAAACATGGAGAGAATTAGAATCTTGAAGACAATGGTGCCTTTTTATTGGTTTCCTTCTGTCCCACACCAGAGGACTCTTCTGATATGGGACTGAAGAATCTCTCAACATTTTCTTTTAGCAATAAGCTTGGTTTTAGAGAAGGAGTGAGCCAATTCCCTCTCCAAAGCCAGCTTGGTTTATAATTGAATTGAAACCACAAATTTTCTAGATCAAAAGAGATATAGATGTTAGGTAGTGAGATTTTTACCCTGTGTGAATTGGTACCAATAGAATCTTTCTTTCTGCTGTAGACATCTGGATATTCAAGGCCTTATGATTTCTGGAAGATGAGTATTTCCATTATCCTAGAAAGACAAAAACAGATCCCTACCCCCCCCCACACACACACCCTTGATTGTTAAATTTTTCTTACAACTTGTAGAGATGTCACATTGGTGGAGGAGATTTTACTTCTCCTCATCAAGGGGTTTCTCCTGTTTGAATCGAATTTTTATTAATTTTGTTGGTATCCATAGCTTTTCTTCTCCTACAGAAACAAAAGCAGAACCCCTTCCCCAGTGTAGGACATATCCAGGTTTCCATTCTGAGGTCAACACATCTTTGAAATAAACCGGTTGGTTTAGCTCAGGAGTTTTGTCTGTCATCCAATGTCTCTCCACAGCTGTTGTTCCTTTCTCATCAACATTGAGAAAATTCAAGGTTAATAAAGCACTATGTAATCTATTTCTAGGAGACATTGTTACCTGTTGCTGTTTATTTAGCATATACTTTAAAGTTTGATTGGAACTTTCTATGATTGCTTAGCCTGTGGGATTTTGTGGTATACCTGCAACATGCTTTATATTGTAATAAACAAAAAACTGTCTCATTTTATTGGAGACATGTGCTGGGGAATTGTCTGTCTTAATTTGTACAGGTATTCCCATGATAGCCATAACTTCTAATAGGAGTATAAACACAGAATCATGCTTTTCAGAACTCATAGGAGTTGACCACTGAAATCGTGAATAGGTGTCAATTTGTATGGTGTACAAACTTTCATCTTCCAAATTCTGCAAAATGAAACACATCCATCTGCCAAATTTCATTTCTTTGTATACCTTTTTAATTGCTCCCTGCAGATAATGGAGTTTGGTTATAGAAGGAACATATAAGACATTTTTTTTTACAATATCCTTAGCTTGTTGCCAAGTGATGGAGAAATCCTTCTTCAAACCTTTGCTGTTTACATGGTGTTTCTTATGAAATTCTGGGGCTTCTAGCACATTACCTATTAGTCCTCAGACTAAATGGGACTGAGATCCTGCCTCCTCCTGCCTTACATTCTTTTCTCTACCTCCTTAGTGCTGGGATTAAAGGCATGCACCACCACCACCTGTCTCTATTTCTCTTTTAGACTGGTTCAATCCTGTGTAGCCCAGAGTGCCCTTGTACTCCTGCTCTTCCTCCTCCCAAGTGCTGGGATTAAAGGTGTGTGCCACCACTAAATGGTCTCGATGCATAACTAGAGGGTAGCTGTGCCTCAGATGTCCAGGCAAGTTTTATTTGTCAGAACACAAACAAAATATGAGAGGGGTTACTCTGTCATTTGGTACAAATCTCACTTACCCTTCACTGAAGCCAGGATGAAGATGTTGTATTCTAGGACATTAGGGGAGTGGCTTGAGATCTGTTTTTAACAAGGAAACCTGGTTTCTCAAGAAGCTAGCTTAGCAGTTGATGATGATTCTGTCTCCAATGTGAAAGATCATCACAGCTTGAAACTGTACTATAACCCTGTGTTAGTTAAGAATTCAGAAAAATGAAAAAGCTAATAAAATACAGAATTTATTTAAGACATGCATGTATATTCACAGAATGATTTTCAAAGCAAGTATGGCTGTGTTAAGTATCAGTTTTTCCTATAAAACACATCTCTCACATACAGGGGTAGTATGAAGAAAAGTCCTGAGGTCTCTCTTGGACCTCCCATGAGAAAGAAACTCAGGGAATCATTTTTCCTGTTCTTCTCAGAGATAAGAAACATCAGAAAGGACAGAATTGAGATTGAGGCCCTATATTGTGTTTAGAACCCTAAACAATGCCTGAGTCCTGTTCCCTCCTTAGGGGAGCTGATATCAACATGTAGCAAATGAATCTTAGAGAGTTCTTATTAATAAAATCAAATCTGAGCCAGGTATTGGGGTGAACACTGAAAGATCAGAGAGACAGAACAAGCCATAGCTAACCTCACCTGGCCATCTACTCAGCTGGACTTGTTTTCTCAGAGTGGAAGCTTCTGTGTCCTAATCCCAACGGCTCTCAGCTGAACTGCTGCTCGAAGGCCTGAAGCTTAACCAGGTAAAAGCTTAACCAGTCAAATGCTTCTAGTTCCTGGTCTTCATGCCTTATATATCTTTCTGCCTTGTAGCATCACTCCCTGGGATTAAAGGCTAGCTTTCTGGGATTAAAGGCATGAGTCACCATGCTTGGCTGTATCCTTGAACAGATAGATTTCTGCCTCTGGAATGCTAGGATAAAAGGCATGTGCTACTACTGCCTATCCTGTGTGTTTAATATTGGGGTTGTTCTATCTCTGACCCTAGATAAGTTTATAGGGTGCACAATATTTAGGGGAACACAATACCACCTCATCAACAGACTTAAAATTTTAAAAAATAGATTAAATTTCAAATAAGGTTTCTATGGAACTGAAAAGCTTACAGAGTCAGAAAATTGTCTAAGGTTCAGGGACTTTCTTAGAAAAAAATGATGGAAACATTGTAAGAGCCAAAGTTGAGGAAGAAACAGAACAAAACAGAGTCTACGGACATCTCGGTATTCCTTCTTTGATGAACTCATAGCAGCTGTGGCTGTCTGGATAGGACCTGTACAAAATTAAGCCAATCAACACTGAAGCATGGAGGGGGAGGAGCTCATCAGCCTGCACCATTAGTTGATGGGTTATTATTGATAGTTGATGGCTTCTAAATGTGAGAGAGACAGTTTTCTCTAAGAGTGTGGTCTCTAATGACTTGAAAATGCTTCCTCCAGTGGATGTTCCTGCATCCATGAATATATCGTCCACCCACATTGAACTCAGTGTACAAGGTATAATTTATATGTGGAGATGAAGTGGGAGGGTGGTAAGGGATGAGTAGTAGATTTGGTAGGATTTAGAAAAAGAGTAGGGGGATGAGAATAATTGGAAGCATAAATGAAATGTAGCATAAATGTTACATTTTGAAAAATTCTGTACTTGAACCACAGTAAACAGGATTGTATTTTAAGGAACTACATTTAAGGAACATCTGATATGTATATGTCTATATAGTTTGATAAAAATGAAACGTAAATAACAGATTAAATATATTCTAAACTATATTTTAACGGCCAATCAAGCATTAATGAATCAGTGTCAGATAATTAATATAAAGTGAACCATAATTATCAATTTTTGTGTTAATTTTGACAATTGTGTAAGGAAGTTGGTTCTTTACTCTCCTGACAAACCTGACTGAGAGGTAAAGTGAATGAATACAGGAAAAATATAACACTAAAATTTATATGTATTATAGAGTTAAAATGGAGTGAAGAGAGGTCAGAGGCAAGAAGCTTTCCAGAACTCTTCACTTCAATTGTCTCTGTAAATATCAAGGCTGTCTGCATCTGTAAAACACTTTGAAGAGGTAGAGAAACCACTAGAAGCAGCTGAAAGAGTCCAGCCTCACACTTCTGCTTCTCTGGTGGTTTTTGCTATGGTCTGTAACACTGTGGGAGGCCAGTTGTAGCCTTGTTGACAGTAATAAGTTGCAACATCTTCAGGCTCCACAGTGTTGATGCTGAGGGTGAAATCTGTCCCTGATCCACTGCCACTAAACCTGGAGGGGATCCCAGAGACAGAACCAGAAGCATACTGGATGAGAAGCCTTGGGGCCTCATTTGGTTTTTGCTGATACCAGTGTAAGTTATTGCTAATACCCTGGCTGGCCTTGCAGGTCATGGTGACTCTTTCTCCTGGAGTCACAGACAGGGTGGCTGGAGACTGAGTCAGCACAATGTCACCTCTGGAGGCTGAAAACATAGGAGAAATATTAGTAGATCACACCATTGCATATAAAGTCACTTCTAAACTGCTTTTTAAAAGATTATTTTATTGTACCAAGTTTCTAAAACAGGAAGTCAAATTCCATGTGAGGCTGTGCTTCCTAATGATGTAAGAAAATTCTGTACTTAATTAACACTTCCACTTTTGCCCTTTCTAAAATCACATACCTGAAACCCAGAAGAACAGAAGGCCAAGGAGATGAGATGTGGACACCATCTTCCAGCTTTCCCTGTGTTTATGTGTTTCATGACACAGCCCAAGAAAGACCTTCTTATAATATTCTAAGAGGCAGGAACTTAGAAGGAAGAAGCACTTATGCAAATGATACTGACTTCATATATGTCCCAATAAAGAACTGCTCAGGAGAGCAAGCTCTTGTGCCTTTGGGGAGTCTATCTCCCCCTTCTGGTTACCTGATGATATGCTGAGATTTGAAAGAGACTTGTGCATTTATCTCACATATATGGATGCAAAATTAGCACAGTATAAGAAAGTGTCTGTGATACACTCAGTAGCTTGAAATTAAGGGCATCTCTTAACCATCCTCTTGGTTCAGGGTTATGTTGTTTTCCTTGATGGAAATATGAACTTCCTTCTTCCAATATGGACCCATTTAATTGTCTAAACATTCCATGAATCATGCAATATATAATACTAAAGAGATGCCCTATTAATGAGATATCATGGACAAAAAATGGAAAGTCTGAATGTCATAGGAAAACATGTCCTCAGAGGGTGGAATGGAAGCCTTCCTTATTAAAGTTCACAATGTGCCACAGTTGAGAAGAGTGTCAAAGTTTGGAATATCAAACTATTTGTTACACTGTCAAGATAAACTCTGAATACTGCTTCTTGTGTGTTCTACCACCAAGAGTGATACAGGATTATTGGGAAACATTTATTGAATGTTCAAACAAATAGCTTACCTAGTACATGATTTTTCATGCTATGTAATAGGCAACAATTCTGATGCAGTTTAAAGCAGGAGAGAAAATTTCATCAGGTCCATTTGAAGAAAGAAGTATTCCTTTCACTTGGGCTATGTAACCAAGCCATAGCATAATTTTATGTACAAACAATGTCTCAGCATTTCTGAAAGTCCTCAATATCCACAAAACTCACTATCAAGATTCTAGAGGAATGAAAGTAGCAGGAAATGGGTGCCCTGATTCAGTGCTGTGGGAGTGCAATAACTGTAGAAACCAATGTAAATTTCCCTCAGACAGTCTCAAACACCACATGACCTAGCTATTCCTTTCCTGTGGGTGTACCTGAAGGACTGTATAGCCTATAACAGATATAAATGCACATCCATTCATTTTGCTGGTTAAGGAGGCCCAAATTACCCAGGGTTGGAGAATCTCACCTTGCTTTACCCAGCAAGGCTGCATAATGGGATGTTTTCAACATGGGAATGCTTGCCAGGTGTTGGTGGGTCTACACTTGACTGTGTGTTTTGCATTGATCTTAAAGTGCAGGTGTTTTCCTGCTCCATTGGCATGGTATAAAAAGCCTTTTGAGCCGGGCGTTGGTGGCGCACACCTTTAATCCCAGCACTCGGGAGGCCGAGCCAGGCGGATCTCTGTGAGTTCGAGCCAGCCTGGCTACCAAGTGAGTCAGAAAGCAAAACACAGAGAAACCCTGTCTCGAAAAACCAAAAAAAAAAAAAAAAGCCTTTTGAATAAACCTTGGAGTTTGTTGGGTATTGATCCAGACTCTCCTGAAGCTACCCTGTGTTTCAGTCTTTCCTCTTGTCGCCCAGGTCTCTCTTTTTCTCTAATATTTTCTAATCCCTCTCTCCTCCTAAGAACCCTAGAATAAGTGGAAAATGTAGGAGCAGGACTCTTTTGGAACCCAACACCTGATATATTCACAATAGCTAGGAAATGAAATTAATGTAGATGTTCACAACAAGATAAGTGGATAAAAAAATGTTGTATATTTGTGCCATGGAATTCTGTTCGGATATAAAAAAAAACATGAAACTATGAAAGTTTTGAGAAAATGGATGGAACTGGAAAAATTAGGTTGAATGTTGAATCAGTCCCAGAATGATAAGTGAGATATTACTCACTCATAGGTAAAACATATCATCAAATTTTTCCTTTTTTCTGTTTAACTTTTACTATGCTTACTTGTAAGGTGTTTTTAAGGGATCCCCAGATAGGGCCAGTCTTTCGGAGGGGACATATTACAATACATTTAATAGTAAAATAAAATGGGGAGATGCTGGGTTGGCTATTTGAAACCTGGGGCTTATATGCAGGGACTCTTGTCTCAGTCTGGGAGGAGGGGACTGGACCTGCCTGGACTGAGTCTACCAGGTTGATCTCAGTCCTCTGGGGAGGCTTTGCCCTGGAGGAGGTGGGAATGGAGAGTGTGCTGGGGGAAAGAGGAGGGGGGCAGGAGAGGGGAGAACAAGGGAATCCGTGGCTGATATTTAGAACTGAATGGTATTGTAAAATAAAATAAAAGGAAAAAATAAAGAAAAAAAGAAAAAAAATGGGTAGATGCATTGAAAAGAAATGTTTGTTTGTGGATGGTGTGAGAAGTTGAAAAAGAGCAGGATTAAATACATTAAGATTATTTTACTATCCCCCCCAAAAAATAAATCAGACTAGTAAATCATACTTGAAGAGCATTTTTAGGACAATGAGTCATTGGATATAAATGGCATATCTGTTGACTAGCATTATGCAGGCATTCAATACAAGGAACAGATGTATGTAATCACCACACTTTCCATTGACTATCAGTACAAAAGATTGCAATGTGAAACAACTTAAATAGAATATCAGATTTTAAGCTGACACCAAAAAGTATCAAAACACAATCATACATGGATAAACTAAAATATCACAGACAATGCCTCATTTCATTCTGTTTTTATTCCTTTATTGAAAATAAATTTTTTCCCCATATAATATTATCTTGAGTATGGTTTTCCCTCATCTATTCCTCCCAGCCATTCCCCACCTGACCTCCCATCTGGATCCACCCTCTTTCAGTCTCTTATTGGAAAAGGAACAGGCTTCTTTTTAAAATAATATCATATATTAAGATAAAAAAGGAATAACAGTCCAGAATTGGACAAAAGAAATAGAAGGGAAAGTGCTGCTGTAGGCCAGCTTTCAGCAGCTCAGGAACTGAAGAGGAGGTGGGAGGCAGGGTTGATCACACAACTGACTTTTTTATCTGAGGGAGTAAAACTTAATTCTCTGGGGCCAGAGAAATAGGGAAAAGCACACACCCACACACATCTTCAACATATCAAGGTCTCTCATATTTTTTCTTTCCCTCTTTCCTGTTGTTTCCCCTCCATCTCTTTCCTCGTGTCTTCCTTCTGACTCCTCCCTTCTTCCTACCTCTCGCCCTCTACAGCTTACATATCCCAGGAAAATCTTTCAGGCAACATAAAAATTATGAGTTTATATTATATTTTTCAAGTGAATGATCACAAACAATATCAAAACAGCGTGTTCCCCAATACCCGAATATATAGTTAAACATTTTACATATTACAGGTATTAAACAATTTATCCCTGAGGACACATTTACATTCATGTCTAAGAAACCTGTTGTAGATTAACAAAGTGTAAGAAAATAAGGGATTTTTCTCAACAGTTCTTAAACTGGCAGGATACAGTTTTGCTGTTAAGAGGAAAGGATCAATCAGTTTATTATTTATCTCAAAGATATTCTTATAAAAAGAGTAAAAGAATCACAAATCTAAACGTTTTTGGAGAGGCATGTCTCTATTTGACTTACATGTCAGTTCCTCATTGACAGAAGTCAAGGCAGGAACTCAAGCAGGGCAGGAACTTAGAAGCATGAACTGAAGAAGAGGTCATGAAGGAATGCTGCTTACTGGCTTGCTCTCCATGGATTGCTATGTCTGCTTTCTTGAATAACCCAAGACTGGCAGCCAGAGGTGGCCCCACCCACAATGGTCTGGGTACTCCCACATCAATCACTAAACAAGAAAATGTGCCCACAGACTTTCTGTCAGCCAGTATACTTCTTTAGACTCAGTCTTCTCCCTCTGCTACTGTGTTTTATGTTCAGAGTATAGTAAAAACTTGCCCTTCCTACATTCCGTGTTAAAAATGGTTTCTTTGTTTTGTTTTTCAGTTACTGGGTTTTTGTTGTTGTTGTTGATTTATTTTTAGTCACTCCTGAAAGTTCATAACCCTTCTGCCATTACACACTTTAAAAAGCATATGCTTTCTCTCTGCAGCTTTTAGATGCCAATGATGTTGGCACAACTCTATGTCCTCTGTCTACTTTGTCCTTTATTTAACTGAGCAGAGTTGGACCATTTTCATGTTCATAGGGTACCTTGCCTCCTATATTCATGGAATATGTCTTCTCTCAAAGACATGTTCAGCTTATAATATATGTCTAATTTAGAATACAATAAATTGTTTTCTATATCTACTTCCATTCCATACATTTTATTAAGAGAGAATTATTTTAACCTTGATAACTACTGGGTCTCATGTCTTAGGAAACAGAGACTTTATAAATTCTAACTGCTCAATCAATGTCTATTCGTACGATGCATGATTAATTTACCAAGAATAAACCAGGAACTGAATTATATTTTATAATTTGACCAATGAAGTAGCATTGTGAGACCTTTAGGCATAAAGTGGATTTTAATATAATTGAGATAAGTTTCTTTGTGTGAAGGGCAAAATCAGACAATGGCACCCTAGTTTGCTCTTTGCTTGGGTGATACAACTGGTAGTTTAGAAATATAACACTGATGTCCATGCCTTCGAAAAAAGTGATAAGAGTGGTTGGTCTCAACATTGCAGATCATGAGTGTAAAAAAATCTTGAAAACTGCCACTGAGATGTGTACAAACTTGTTCCCTAGGTTTCCTGTGGTGATGTTTAATAAACATTGTCCTCCAAATTGGGATGATACAAACAGTCCAACAAATGAGGTAACTAGTCCATCTTGGTTGCTAAATGAATTTCTGAGAAGTCACTTACAGAGTAATGGAAGAGTTGCCTTCCTCCTATTCACAGACTTGGCACAGTTTTCATGCTATGCTCCTCTTTTGCATAGGTTTAGCTCTATAATAAAATTCAAGCAAACCTGTACTTATGTCACCACCTAATGTCAAAGCAGCAGAAGTGATTGCAGGGTACCATAACAGACCCGGGGGAAGTCATATATTCATGTGGACTTAGTCCCAGTTCACTGCAGGAGTACTTCTGACCTTGTAACCTGCTATCACCCTGGAAATAATGGCTTTATCTGGTACAATCTTGCATGCAGAACAATTCAATGGTGTCCTGGCTCTTGATGGAGTATGAAGTGTGGTCCTAATTAGTCTTATTATATAAAATCCCAGAGTCAGATATTAGGGTAAAAGCTGAAAGAACAGACAAGCAGACCAACAGCCACTAGACTTCTTACCTCTATGAATCCTCAGACTGAGGGTACTGACATACTGCCTCCACCTGCCTTATATTCCTGTCTCTACCTCCTTAGTGCTGAGATTAAAGGCATGCACCACCACCACCACGTGTTGTAGTTTCACTTTTAGACTGGTTCAATCTTGTGTAGCCCAGGGTAGCTCTGTACTTCTGATCTGCCTGCTTCCACCTCCCAAGTGCTGGGATTAAAGGTGTGTGCCACCACTGAATGGTCTCTTTTCTTAACTAGAGGCTAGCTGTTCCTCTCATCTTCAGGCAAGCTTTATTTGTCAGAATACAAACAAAATATCTTATAACAGGGATTAATTTGTGATTTGAGTATAAATCTCACTACCCCATCCCTGAAGCCAATATGTGGACATTAGGGGAGTGGCTTGAAATCCATTTGTAACAAGGAAACCTGGTTTCTCATGGAGCTAGTTTGGCAGTTGATGATGATTCTGTCCCCAATATAAACAACCATCATGGCTTGAAACTGCACTAGAATACTCTGTTAGTTAAGAATTCAATAAATATGAAAAAGCCAGTAAAAGTACAGAATTTATTTACGACCTATAGGTATATTCATGGAATGATTTTATGGAAGTGTTTGTGTGTTAAGTATCAGTTTTCCTCAAATACAGATCTCTGAGGTACATGGGTAGTAGGAAGAATAACCCTAAGATCTCTCTGGCACCTTCCATTGGAAGGAAACTCAGGGAATCATTTTTCCTGTTCTTCCCAGAGATGAAGAATATCAGGAAGCACAGAATTGAGATTGAGGCCCCGGGTTGTGTTTAGAGCCCTAAGCTCTACCCCTTGTTTTTGAGGGTGCTGATCTTAGCAACATACTTAAATTTTTAAAAAATAGATTAAAAATTCAAATAAGGTTTCTATGGAACAGGAAAGCTTTCAAAGTCAAGAAGTTGTCTAAGGTTCAGGGACTATCATAGAAAAGTGGTGGAAACATTGTAAGAGCCAACGGTGAGGGAGAAACAGAACACAACAGCTCTATGGACATCTCAGTACTCCTTCTTTGATGAACTCACCATGTCTGTTGCTGTCTGGATACGATCTGCACAAAATTAAGCCGATCAACACTGAAGCATGGAGGGGGAGGAGCTCATCAGGCTGCACCACTAGCTAATGGGCTATGATTGATAGCTGATGGCTTCTAAGGGTGAGAAAGACAGTTTTCTCTAAGAGTGTTATCTCTGATAAATTGAAAACGCTCTCTTTAGTGGATTTCTCTACATGCAACCCACCTTGAACTCAGTGTGCAAGGTATATTTATATGTGAAGATGAAGTGTGAGGGTAGTGAGGGATGAGTAGTAGATTTGGTAGGAGTTATAGGAAGAGTAGGGGTATGAGAATAACCAAACACATTGAAAGCATAAATGAATTCTCAATTATAAATATATTAGATTTTGAAAAATTCTGTAGTTGAACCACAGTAAACAGGATCATAGTCTTTTGAGGAACATCTGATATGTGTATATCTATGTATCTATATTAGCATGAAATTTAAGAACAGATTAAATATATTCCAAACTATATTTTTATGGCTAATCAAGTGTTAATGAGTCACTGTCAGATAATTAATACAAAGTAAAGAATAATTAACAATTTTGTGTTGATTTTGACAATTGTGTAAGGAAATTGGTTCTTGGCTCGCCAGACAAATTTCACTGTGAATGTATACATGAGAAATATAATGTTTGATTATGATAAAACTCTACTCAGCAGAAAATAACACACTTTCATACATTTGTTTTACTAATATGTCAGTGCATAAGAGCTTTCATATGGTTTTTTTTTCTTTTTCTATTAGTTTTCTCTGTACCTGATTTCTACTACAGCGGTGGATAGAGGTTGGCAATTTTTTGTAGAGTGATATGATTTGAAACATAGATATGAATTTACAACCTTGATATTCTAAATATGAATATTTATGCTTTATTTTTGGAAGTTATGCCACCTGTTCTATTTTTCTATATTTAAATATGCATTCAAAATGTGATTTTCTTACGACTATGGCAATTTTATGTTGTGGGTAAACTACAGCATTTAGTAAATGCACTTTAATTACTATCCATTGACAGGTATTTTTTCTCTTAGAAACTTAATGCAATTTGATAATACTAGAAAGTGTAGGCTAAATATGATATTGCATTCAAAGGTGGAGATGATGACTTGGTAGGAAGACAAACTCAAATTCTTTAGACAATGTCTGGCATGAGAGTGGTGGAGAGAATCCAGAAGGTGAGGTATCAAGGGAACATCATACAAGGATATGTGTAATCACAAGCAGAAATTGCAGGGTAGTTGTTTTGCTTCAAGTGGGAAGGTAGAATAGCCTCAAGTTTTGTAAACATGATAAACTTGAAAAAAACAATCAAAATGGAGGACATAGATTATTTATATTGCGTTAGACATAGCAGGTCAGGTACGAAATATTGTGACCACATTACATTATACTGACTATGATTTTGTTTTATCCTTTGACTTCATATTAAGAATATTAATGATTGTTATTAAAGAGAGATCCCCATTGACCTCAGTAACATTAATTAAACTGTAGTAGATTCAATACTTGCTAATTTTTGCTTTGGTTTCTGGAACAGCATGATGAGATACACACTCGACTTGGAAGATATCAAATTAAGGTGCCACTAATAGATAATAGAGACTCCGTACTATTATCCCAAGAAAAATACTTGTTCTCTTTGGGAAAATCGACCCTACTCTGATAAAATGGAATCTTTAAAAGCACTAGGATTTACTGAGTAATTGAGAAGAGTCATTTTTGCAGCTGTCCCAGGTTCTTTCAGAATCTTGATGATTTTCGTGTACACAGAGCACAACTCCCCTCTTCTGAAGACTTCTGAAAAAGCTGTTCACACCCTGTGATATAGTCATTCCAAGTAAGGACACAGCATGATCATGACTGTCTGTGTGGCTGCACTTGGTCTGGATCCATGGTATAAAGTTTTAATCTTAAAATTTTCTAAAATATTATGGTCTCTGTATATTTATTATTCAGAAAATTCTTAAGATGCTAATTGTCAAGATATCTGACTCCAAACTTCTAATATCAAGTATACAGTGCAACATCCAGACAATGCAGTCTCTATCTTCTCTGTCTGCAGTTCTTATACAGGGTCACCATCAATTGCCAGGCAAGTCAGGATATCAAAATGTGGATGTCATAGTATCATTAGGAAGCAGGGAAAAGGTCCCAAGCTCCTGATTCATATGCATCCTGTTCGTTGCATGGAATCTCATTAGTGCTCACTTGCAATGCATCTGGGACACATTATTCCTTCAACATCAGCTGCCTGGAGTCTGAAGATGCTGCAAGTTTTTACTTTCTGCCAGGTGGCAACATCATTCCCACAGTAATACTAGTAATAACGTAAGCCATTCAAGACAGCAGAAGCATGAGTTTGGGATTGCCATTTATAGTAGCCACTTTCCCCAGGACACAAAATTGCAGGACTTTCTAACACTTAGCTGTTTACCATGAGGTCTCTATTGCACATAGCAGAGTGAGTGTTGCCCACCCTTATCTATTCATGTTGAAGACTAAGATACTTCCCCTTCACCTATTTTCTATCATAAAACCTACTAAGATTTCTATTCTTTCAAAAAACAGGTAAGTCAGAATGATGAAATTTGTTGGCGGATGAATAACCCCTGAAGTCTATACTCTTACTGCTGGGCTGCAGAAATGACTCTGCAATTAAGAGAAGTTAAAAGCAAGTACTGTTCTTGAAGAAAAAATGAATTCCTACCTCAGAACCCATGCAGAGTGGCTCAAAACTGCTTATGGCTCTAACTCTCTTCTGGCCTTCTTGGGTACAACATTCACATGCACATATCCTCATCTTCCCACATATACCCACTTAAAAATAAACTATAAGCCAGTTGAATGACTTAATTAAACTAGGAAGAAAGGTTCAATCAGAAAAGGATCTGTTTCTAGGATGATAATTCTTCAGACAATAAAAATACCACAGTGACAAATGAGTAGAATATCCCTGAAAAATTAAAGAAACATTCTTGGCCATACATGGTGGTAAAGGCCTTTTTTCCTGGTACAAATGTAGAGACAAGTAAATCTCTGTGAGTTTAAGGCCAGCCTGGTCTACAAAGGAAGATCCATGCCAGCTGGGGCTACAAAGTGAGAGTCCCCCCCTAAAAAAAGTAGGCAAAAAAGAGAAATATACAAAGGAAAGAAGAAGAAAGAAAGAAAGAAAGAAAGAAAGAAAGAAAGAAAGAAAGAAAGAAAGAAAGAAGAAAGAATGGAAGAAAGAAAGAAAGGATGGAAGCAAGGAGAGATGGAATGAAAGAAGGAAGAAGTTAAGAAAAAAAGGGAGTAAAGAAAAAAATTATTCAGAATCACAGACAATGATGAAAAAAACATTATAGAAGCAAAAATAATACTTGAAATTATGAAGTTCTAGTTGAAGAAATTCCAAACAATTTTGAATGATTTTTAGACTAACAATTAAGTGGAAGATGACTGACTGAGGGGGCATGAGGGAACACCAAGGGAGTAAGTAAGGCGCATTCTCTAGTTCCATTTGTGATGTGGACAAACATGAAAATGGAGAGAAGTACACACTTAGGTTTTTTTCTTTGTAATACGTTTTGTGTCATTAACTAAAACATGGCAACAACAACAAGAATAATTTAAAAAATTCATAATTAAAGAATCCTGTACAAAGAATTATTTACTGAATGGTTATGGAAACTCAATAAGGTGTCTGGGAAAGTGCAAATTAATCAGAGCACTGGTAGGATAAAAAAATAGTAAGAGACTTATTTACTAATTATTTCTCCTTTTGAAGTAGCATAGACATTTACCTCTACTGGCATTTTTCTCAAACACAGAGTCTTTTGCTCAAAGCACAGAAATCCATCACTACCCACAGCTGCACTCAGCTGGTGATTTGCATATAGTTTCCTAGAGAAGACATTCCTTTGTAAGTCTGAGATTAAAGCCCAGCTCTAATATGGCTTGACTGACAAGGACATTTTAGTTCTACTGCTCAAAACCAGGTGCCCTTGTCAGCTCATGTGGCTACTTAATGCTCTGGATCCCAAATAAGGACATGGACAATGAAGGAGATGGAGCAGGATGGTGTGCTTTAGGATTCTCCTGCTATCAGTAAATGTATCTGCATGCAGAATGTGCACCCTGGTCCTTCAGAATGAGCATTTGATGTTAGACATGTGACACTGAAGATGATCAAAATTAAGCAAAGGGGCCTGTGCTCTGGGGAAGACTCACTGATAAAGAGGAAGGTTGTGAGGCTCATCTCAGATGCAAGCTGCTGGAGTCAGCATATTCTGGAAAGTCCATCATGCCTTTAATCCTTTGTATTAACTTTAGAAATTAGATGTTTTTGGAGCATTGATTAAAATCGTGAACATGAAAAGTGATTTAACCTGAAATAAAGAATGAGTGATAAAAATAGCTTTCAATATTTGCAAATAATGTTAAACAATTGTTTTTATTTCATGATTAACTGGGGATATCGTGATCTTTATTCCACCCTCCGTGTCCATCTCCCTTTAAGAACCATCCCTTGTCTCCTGTAGGTAAAGTCAAAGTCTCCCATACAGTAAAAGAAACACTTAACTGTATTGGATTCTGAGAAGCCAGGCCAGCCTCAAAAAACATTACACTTTATGATTCTAACCAAGACCCTGGATTCCCAGACAGGTTCAGTGGTTATGAGTCAGGGACAGATTCCACACACAGAAAAGTAAAATGCAAGGAAGCTACAGTTTAATACTGTGCATGAAACATGAAATTTCTTCCCATGGTGGTATATCTCAGAACACTAACATCCCTGGTGGGGTGTTATTTCTGTATATTTCTTATCTGGGTAGTTGAACAACCCTCATCCTAAACATGTGCCAATAGAAGACATTAGAAAACTCAAAGGATTCAACTCAGTTAAAATGTCTCCCCTACAGGTACAAAGCTACCTTCAGGCAAATTTTCCTATTAGGTATAAGTAGTCTTGGCATGGTCAATGAGTAAGAAAACACTGTGCTGCTTGTAAACTCTAAAGAAAGGAACCACAGAAAATTCATGTGAACCCAAGCTCATCCTAATCACCTCTACCTTGGCTACATTCAGTATTGGTTTGTTTCTATTGGTAGAAATCTTGGAATCAAGGTAATACATATGGAGTAATGTAGAGGAATTTTTAAACGGTCTTATTAAATAAGAAACAGAGCCAAATACAGGGGTAATAACCAAAGAGATCAGAGAAATAGCAAAAGGCCACCTACTAACTTTAACTTACCACCTTGCCATCACTTCCCAAGATAAACCTTCTTCCTGTCTAACCTGCACTTTTATTGCCTTCCTGTTCTGCCTTCTCATTGTCTCTAAGCCCAGCCGCATTACTTCCTCATCACTGCCTGTCTATACAGACCTCCAGGTCTCTATGGTTGGTTCTGGGATTAAAGGTGTGTGTCACCATGCTTGGCTGTGTCCTTGACCACACAGAGTCTCTGCCTGCCGTGTGATCAGTTTAAGGGTGTGTGCTACCACTGCCTGACTTCTGTTTATGGCTTGCTATGACTTCTGATCTCTACGCATACTTTATTTATTAACATACAATAAATATCACATTTCAGCACAAATAAAATATCACCACAGAGTAAGTATTGGTATTTAGCAGTTTTTGTTTTGTTTTTGGTACATTTTGAAACTAACACTAATTAATAAATTAAATTGTTATTTACATACTTTTTCAAGCTTTTTTTTTTTTAACTTTATCTTATATTCTATTCACACGGATTTCTAGAAAAGCTACCCTCTGGGAGAAGTTCAATGAGAACAATTTGCTTAAAAACAATTATTAAACCAAATGATAGGTTAACCTTTTGTAACTAATATCTACTACATTGCCTTCGTGCATCAAGTCATACAGTCTGGCCACAGTATTTAAATCCTTACCATTATTGAAGGAAGTTCTCAGCATACCCTGAATTCATCCTGTGATGGGGAGAAAAATGTGTGTTCTACATCTTCTAAGTACTGCTTTTGTTTCTAAAATCCTGTCTCTTGTGATCTAGTCTTGGAGGATCCACTAAAAACAACTCAGACGGGGACTTTCTAAGGGATGGTTATGCAAAGCAGATTCTGTTATACATAAAATACCTTTCTTTAATCAGGGATCTTCTTGCTTCCATTCCTCAACACCAGCTGAATTCGAGGTAGTGAAATAAACTTGCAATACTTACTAGAGTAAATATCATCACGGTTGATTGTGGGTCATGTAACTTAGCAAGGAGGTTAACAAATGGATATCCATTTGCTATATCTATACTAGTTATTTACAGTGAAGAGGGTTAATCAATCTGCTTATGGTTAATGTTGGAAAACAAGGGAGGGAAAATCACTGTGATATGAACATACAGTGAAGAAATATATACAGAATATTTTTTCTTTTGTTTGTTATAGTTTTTTATTTTTTATTTATTTTTTAATATTTTTATTGAGAAAACTTTTTTTCAGGCAATATATTCTGGTCAAACTTTCTCTGCCCTTAATCCCTTCATATCCTACCCCTCTTCCTACCCACCCAACTCTGTGTCATTTCTTTCCTTCTCTCTTTTGAAAACAAAGAGGCCAAAACAACAACTACAAAAACAAAATGGAATTAAAAACATAACAGAAACAACAAAAATTTGTTCAAAATACACACACAAAATTAAATTTTAAAAACTGACATAAGAAACATACACCCACACACACAAACATGAAAATACAATATCAAAGATGATCATACACAAGCAAAATACCGTTAATATACAAAATGTCCAGACAAAGCAATATGAGACAAAAAGTCTTCAAAAATACCTCTGACTTTATTTTGGATCAGCATCTACTGCTTGGAATGGGGACCTTCCTTAAGTGTGCTTTATATACCCAGTGAGACTTCATTGGAGAAAATTGATTTCCCTTTACAAGCTGGCATCAGTTGCAGATAGCCTCTTGGTTAGGGATGGGTCCATTTCCCCTTCTCAGTGCTGATTTCATCTTATACCAGTCAGAATGTCAGAATGACCCAGAACATCCAAGTAAATGATAGTTGATGCTGATGGGGATGTGAAGAAAGGGGAACAGTTATTCATTTCTTGTGGGAGTGCAAACTCTTACAGCCACTTTGGAAATTAGTGTGGTGGTTCCCCAGGAAATGGGAATGGGAGCTTCCTCAGGGTCCAACTACACTCATTTTGGACATATGCCCAAAGGACTCCACATCCTATTACAGAGCCACTTGCTCATCCAGTTAATTGTTTCTCTATTTATAATATCCAGAAACTGGAAAGGGCCTAGATGCCCATCAATGGATGAATGGGATAATGAAAATGTGGTAGAGTTACATAATAGCATTTTATTCATTTGTTATCAGTGATATTTGAGATGAGAAGATTCAATGAACAATTTTCTGGGATATTTTCATTTTTGTTGTTACTCTCAAGAAATGAATCAAAAACAAAGTGAGTATTTGTGTGTTAGGATCTCACTCTTTAAATATTAATAGAACCACTTTTTAAGCTTTACTCAAGAGTTACATGGTAAACATTTGCACGATATTGTATATAATCCAGGGAATATCATTCTTCTAGACAAGACTATTCTATCATCTAAGTAACTTTTCTATCAGAGATGTTTTAGTTCAATATCCACTGAGGCATATATACTTGAATTGTAAAATCATTTAAGCTTTATCTGATTTCAATGAGCAAATAAGAATTCATACTGAACTCTGAAAATTCTAGATATAGTTCACTGTCTATTCTTCATTGTTTGGGACAGTAGCTTTGGATTAATTAATTAAATTAATTACAACTAATACACAAATGTATGTTACTGTCAGATTTCCTATAATAAGGCTCTGCTGTATCATGACATGCTGCTGAGAAGATGAAGTCAAAGTTGCAGCGAATTGCAGAGGATATTGGAAAAGCAACTGGCATGCATTGAGTATAGTCAGC
>NC_051065.1:86135807-86186165 GCF_004664715.2 Peromyscus leucopus | reverse complement strand
GACTGGACTGCTACTCAATCACCAGTGAGGCTACCTGGAAAACGGGACCCCAAGAAAGACACAGGGATCACCCAATGACGGAGAAATGAGTGAGATCTACATGAACAGCTGGACATGAGTGGGACCAATGAAGTGTGAGGGGTGATGGAAAAAGAGAGTAAGATCCTAGCTGGATCAAGAAAAGAGAGGGAGAACAAGGAATAGGAGACCATGGTAAATGAACACCACATGAGAAAAGGAATAAACAAAGAGCTAAATAGGCCCACAGAAATCCACAAATATATCCCCACAAAGACTGCTGGCAATGGTTGAGAGACAGCTGGGACTGACCTACTCTGGTGATGGGATGGCCAAACACCCTAATATTTGTGCCAGAAACCCCATCCAAGGACTGAGGAATCTGGATGCAGACGTCCTCGGCTAGGCCCCTGGTGGAGCGTGGGGAGTCTAATTAGTGAGAAAGAGGAGGGTCTATATGTGAGAATTGTTGAAACCAAGTTGGATAAAGCACAGGGACAAATAACCAAATGAATGGAAGCACATGAACTATGGGCCTAAGGCTGAGGGGCCCCCAACTGGATCAGGCCCTCTGAATAGGTGAGACAGTCGATGGGCTTGTTCTGTTTGGGAGTCATCTAGGTAGTGGTACCAGGTCCTGGGCTCGTTGCATGAGTTAGCTGTTTGAAACCTGGGACTTATGCAGGGACGCTTGGCTCAATCTGGGAGGAGGGGACTGGACCTGCCTGGACTGAGTCTATCAGGTCGATCCCAGTCCTTGGGGGAGACCTTGATCTGGAAGAGGTGGGAATGCGGGTTGTTCTGGGGGTAAGGATAGGGGGGCAGGAAGGGAGAGAACAAGGGAATCTATTGCTAATATGTAGAACTGAATATTATTGTAAAATTAAATAAATAAATAAATAAATAAATAAATAAATAAAAACAAAGCAGCAAAAATAAATAAATAAATAAATAAGTTAAAAAAACATGTCATCCAGACAAAACTGTACAATGAAATGCTGAAATTAAATAATGTCATATTTCTAAATAACTTAGCAGATATTCACAGAACATTTCAGCCAAATGCAAAAGAATATACCTTCTTCTCAGAGGCTCATAGAACTTTCTCCAATATTGAACATACATAATCTACAACTGTGAGCTGCTTACATGATATGCTGGATCAATAGTGGCACACTGAGGGAGTTTCTTAGTTTCTTTCCTTGTCTTCTTGCGGTTTTCATTTGATAATGCAGTTATGCGATCTCTTAAAATGGCTCTTATCCATTTAGCTGAACTAACTGCATCACTAGAGCAGGAGATATCCCAGGAAGGGGTTAACAGGTGGAGGTACTGGCTAGAGGCTGCTCTAGCTACAGTGAAACGCCCATGCGTGCATGTGTGCGTGCTTGTGTGTGTGTATGCCAGCTGATGAAAGGCCCCATCTCTTCCTGGTAGTGTGGTCCAGCATGGAGCTTGTCTGAGACCAATATCTGTTTACAGTGTAGCAAGGGGGCCTCCCTGTGAAACAGAGGAGTGTGAGGGAAAGGCAGACATTGACTCCGACAACTCAAAATGACAAAAGATCTAAAATATTTCCCACCATCTCCCTTCTGTTTTCACCCCAGTTCTTCATTTCTGCACATCAGGTTTTGGCAGCTCAAACCTCTAAACCTAATTCCCTAAACTCTCTCTCTCACCTAATCAGGCTGACGGCCACTTCCCTGTCAAAGCAGAGCAGCCTCTACTGCCAACCTGTCTTGTGCTGTGTAGGTCTGAGCTGAGAAGAAGGCTCTGGAATGTGGGAGTCAGCCCTCCCACTTCAGACTTAATCATGTTATTTATTGGTACATCCTGAACCCCTTTTCTGGGGAAGAGGGCCCTCTGGCTCTGTGACCAGGAAAAGGAGAACAAAACAGACTGTACAAAAGTTAAAGGTAAAGCTGAGCTGGTAACACTTCTTAGGGAAACCTAAATGCTACTCCATTTTATCATTTTCCCTCTCCTCCAACCTCCCTCTCAACTACCCAAGGGCTCAGCTTCCCTGGGCTAAAAAGATGTCTATGTTTTGATTTTAATGTTTTAACTTTGATACAGTTTCCACATGATACAGAACACTGACATACTAACAGAAAGTGCTAACACTTTTGGATGAAAAGATTTCATCAATAACAGAATAACAAACAAACAAAAATCCTTAAAGGATAATGCCAGCTGTTGCTACTGAAGAGATGCTGGGTCTTAATGCCTAAAGAGATGATTCTTCCTGCTCTAGAGCACAAGTTTCCTACTGAACAAGATTCCCCTCTTTGGACTAGAATAACTTATGTATGAGCCTTAATCATGTTATTTATATAAATAAATGTACATACAAATACAAATATTTAGAGAATTTTAAAGATAATCTGGACTTTGTGGTCTTTGAAAATTCAAAGTAATAACAAATGCGTTATCAAAGATCCAGTGCAGGGCTTCTGCCTTATTTTCTAAGTAAAATAACCACTATTATTACTTCAACTATGCTGTCTTAAAATGATCCCACCAAAACTTGTTGATATTCTCTCAGAATAATACAGGATCACTTAAAGTTTTTAACTTAAAACAATGCTTGGAGGTTTAGATGAAAGGAATCAATTGAAAGGTCTTAAAGAAGTCTATTAAATAAACCCATTGACAAACATATATCAGTTAATACAAAGGGTTAAAAACTTTATAGTGTCAGATAGTTGACATTTTTGGTTAGACATGAGTTATTTTACTCTATCTACTCTATTCATTTATTTTAAATTCTGTAGGACATTATTTTTATTAAGTAAACAAAATCTTTGGCAAGCACTCTTAAGAAAGTCCTTTGTGTACACCAATCAACAGTGACCAGAATCCTTCAGTAAAGCTGTAGTACTTGTCACTTCCCTTTACTACAAGGAAAGTGTAAGGACTGAAGGTTTGAAAGTCATCATCAACCCTAAAGACAGAAGATGTGCTCATGAGAACTTAAGCTGGGAATAGTCACTCAGTCTGGACCCAGGAATCCTGTCAATCAGCTTCTAACTCAGCAGTCTCAGCTTAGTTTGGGGGTCAGAGAATTAGATAAAGCAGCATTGTTTTCACTATGAAACATGGGGAAGTTTTGATATTGTACTTTGTTACTCTTTTCAGAGTCACCATCAGTTCCTCACAAGGCTAAAGTTTGAACACAAATCTCAGCCAAGTCCCAGATAATGTTCTTTTCTAACAATCACTTCCCTCCTCTGCAGCATGGAAGTCATTGATAAGGGCATGTTTGGGTGAAAATTTAAGATGTTAGCAAAGTCACATCTCCTTTAAAGTATTTGACTACTCAGGAGGTTTTAACTCTAGATATGCATGAGTAATGTTATTTACAATATGAGGTTCTGAGTGGAAATCAGTTTTGCTTAAGCTACAAGAGTTTTCACATTTGGATCTGGATTGACCCTCAAGTCCATGTGATAAAATGTTGACTCCCCAGCATGACAATTTGGGTGGTTAGGAGGACTCTCACAATTCAGGTCTAGTGAAAAGTCTTTAAGTCATCAATGGCACATCCATGAGGAGTGATGTAAGCCCTAACACCCTCTCCCCTTATTCTATTTTGTTGGCTGACTCTGAGCTAATATTTTTTCTACCATACATTAGCCACCACAAACAGAAAGCAACATTGCCATGATAATACATTTTGAACACGTCTGGATGAGAATCTGCAACATTAATCACTCAAATGGATTTTTATTCTTCACAATCCCATAAATACAGGTTAAGGTGTTTCTAGCTTCACTTTACTTCAAAGAAAAGAATGAGAATTGGAAGTCTGAAATATTGATATGTTTAAGAATAATAACCTTGGATTTGGATTATTCTATAATCATTCAAGCCACTTTGCACACTTAGTGGGAAGTGATCTGTGTAGTAAAATTAGTGTTAGTGGCTCCACCTCTTGGACATTAAGTCAAAATAAGAAAACAGCGTTCAGTCAAAGCCTCATTTTCCCCAGTAAAACACAATCTCGAGGGGCTTCCAGAAATGATGAGTGCCATATGTAGCAGGAATCTTAAAAGGTCTTATTAATTAAAGCAAACCTGAGGCCAGTTATTGGGGTGAACACTGGAAGATCAGAGAGATAGAACAAGCCACAGCTAACCTCACCTAGCCAACTTCTCAGCTGATCTTGTTTCCTCAGACTGGATGCCTATGTGTCCTCATATCTGAATGGCTCTCAGCTGAACTGTGCTGCTAGAAGCCTGAAAGGTTTACTAGCCAAATGCTTAACCAGTCAAATGCTTCTAGTTTCTGGTCCTCATTCCTTATATCCCTTTTTGCTTTCTGCCACCACTCCCTAGGTTTAAAGGCTCACTTTCTGGGATTAAAAGCATGAGTCACCATGCTTGGCTGTATCCTTGAACACACGGATTTCTGCCTCTGGATTGCCAGGTATAAAGGCATTTGCTACCACTGCCTATCCTAAGTATCTAGTGGCTTTTCTGTTCTCTGACCCCAGATAAGTTTATTAGGGCACACAATATTTTGGGAAACACAATACCACTACAGCCATCGATTGTCAGAAGCCCAGAGCAAAGACAGAAACACTGAAAAGTAGTGAGAACGTCCCCTGTGCTGATGCTCTCTATTGGGACAAATCAGAGCCTGTTCCTGTTCTTGCTGCTCCTTCATCAGTCCTTTAATTCTGCAGAAGCTGCTGTAAAGACAAAACACATTTCATTTCAGCTTAATTGTCAGCTCCTCCACCATAACAGTTTTGAAAGCATGTGATTTCTTTCTTCTGATCTTTTAGATCAAATGTGCACCATTGAAGAACAACCTAAATGGAGAAAGCCTTGGAGAGACTGTAGCGTTCCACAACTTTGGTTATGACATGGAAGACGTCACTAGACAAATGTGTCCATTAAATCATCACTCTTTATATGAAGAATGATAAATTCAAGAAGCAAATTGAGGTTACTTTTACATAATAGGATATGATTCCACTAGAAGTCAAGAATTTAATTATGTAGGAGGTGGTCCTCTCACTTGTTCTGCATGTAACAAAGAGGACAGAAAATTGTTTTCATATTAAAAAAGAGAAAACATCAGCTGAAAGTGATATTGGTGCCTAAAATTAAATCTAACACTCAAGTGCTAATGGAAGATTTTATTTTCTTGAAGAGTCTGAATGGCTCATGAAAATCAGACACTGTGGCTTATCCTCAATCTGAGTGTCCAGCAGCCATGGGAACAACTAAGCTCACACAAAACACATAAACACACCTACAGAGTACACACAGCCATATATTCCAAACCTGGTTTGAGAAATCAATGAGGTAGTACATGCAACTCAGAAAAGTTAATGGAACAGAGCCTTGAAGCTTCTAGTTCTTCATGTGAGGTTCCTAGAAGAGGTCACTCCATTTAAACAAAAAAGGAAGAGATTGAACAAACTGTAAAATCATCAACTCTGTTTAGACCCATAGGAGAAAAGAGGTCACAGATCACAAGCCGCTCCCCAAGATTACAGACTCAGGCTGTTACAGAGATTCACAAGAAAACGAGACATAATTCTCCTTTGAAGCAGGGGGGAGAAGAGAAACCTGAAGTGTTTAAATGAATTGCTGGAGGCTGGGTGTGGACAAGTCTAGGGGAGACGGTCTCCATGCATAGATTAGACTGGCCTAGAACTTGCTATGTACCCGAGGCTGGCCTCAAACTCATGATGTTCCTACTCCCCTAGAATCCCCAGTTCTGGGATTCTAGATGTGAATCTTGACTCCTTGCCATGATCTTTTATTTATTTATTTATTTATTTATTTATTTATTTATTTATTCATTTATTTATATTCATTCATTTATTTATTTATTTATTCATCTGGTTTTTTTGTACTTTATACATAATACTGGATTTACAAATGCCTTCTTATATATACTTTCAGTGTCCACTAACCTGAAATCCAAGCAGGTTCTGTGATTTCTGTTATTATTCCTGATTTTTTATTCATACTCAAACATTTTTTTTCCTTTGGATGGCATTGATCTCTGATGGTGAGGTCTATTGGTGTCTGTAAAATTGTTACTTGATTTAAGATGACTGTGTCCCCTTCCGGGAAGTTTTTTTTCCTATTCACTATGTCAGCAAGACCATCTTAAATCAGTTCCAATGCTGCTAATGTCTAGATTACTCTAGAATATGCATTTCTGGAATAAACAGTGTTGATCTACAGCCATGACTTCCTGAAGAAATCTTGCGTCTTTCTTCTTTTTTTTTTGTCATTGAAACATTTTATTAAAGTTTAGAGAAGTATGCCATAAAATGCTAATAGCAGGGATCTCTTGGGATGGGATTTTATTTTTATCTTTATGTGATTTTTAATTTCTTTACAGATGATAGATATTTTTACTTTGCTAAGAAGCTAAGTATAGTAAGTACTATTATCTTTAATAGACGATATCTTGTCATCACTTTTAATTGGCTATCATCCATTTTCCTTTTCTTTTTCAGTGGAGAATGGTGGGGGGCAACACGTGAGTAATTTCTTGAAGCCCAGCGGCACAGTCAAGATTTGTAGTGTCAGATGTGTTTGTTGTACTTGTCCTGATTCTTCTTCAGCAATGCGTGATGCTGGGATCCTCAGAACAAAGGGCACTGCTGTTCTCTGGCCTAGACTGGGACTTGGGTCTTTGGATCGATGGTTTGGAAATATCAGAACAACTGTCAGAAACACATCTAAGGGTGTGCTTATTCCTTTATTTTTTTTTTTCATGCATAGGCCAGGCAATGTCCAGAATCTCTCACATAGTTCTGGAAGAAGCCTGGCAGGTGGCTGGAAGAATGGAAGGAAGTGAATGGGAAGCACTTGCCAGAGCATCCAAACTTAAGCAGTACCTTCAAAACTTAATAACCAGTTTGAGTCAATTTCATTTTTTTACAGTACCACATAATACACACTTGGCACCTGCGTACCACTCCCATTGACCCCCTCCTTCCCCACAATCTTTCTCTCAGCCGTGTCTATTCATTTTGTGTAAATCATCGTCTATTAAAAAACGTAAGATCCAGCTGGGATCTCCTGCTCTCTTTAGGAGACCATGGTAAATGAAGACCACATGAGAAAAGGAAGAAACAAAGTGCTAGAGAGGCCCACAGAAATCCACAAAGATACTTCCACAAAAGACTGCTGGCAATGGCTGAGAGACAGCCGGGACTGACCTAATCTGGTAATGGGATGGCCAAATACCCTAATAGTTGTGCCAGAAATCCCATCCAAGGACTAAGGAATCTGGATGCAGAGATCCACTGCTAGGCCCCTGGTGGAGCACCGGGAGTCTAATTAGCAAGAAAGAGGAGGGTTTATATGAGCGAGAATTGTTGAAACCAAGGTTGGATAAAGCACAAGCACAAATAGCCAAACGAATGGAAACACATGAACTATGAACCAAAGGCTGAGGGGCCCCCAACTGGATCAGGCCCTCTGAATAGGTGAAACAGTTGATTGGCTTGATCTGTTTGGGAGGCATCTAGGCAGTGGTACCAGGTCCTGGGCTCATTGCAAGAGTTAGCTGTTTGAAACCTGGGACTTATGCAGGGACACTTGGCTCAATCTGGGAGGAGGGGACTGGACCTGCCTGGACTGAGTCTATCAGGTCGATCTCAGTCCTCGGGGGTGGCCTTGATCTGGAGGTGGTGGGAATGGGGGATGGGCTGGGGGGAAAGGGAGGGGGGCAGGAAGGGGTAGAACAAGGGAATCTGTGGCTGTTATGTAGAACTGAATAGTACTGTAAAATAAAATAAAATAATAATAAAAAATAAGAAACAAAAAAAAAAACCGCAAGAAACTATCATGAGCAAGATAACAAAAACTTTAATAAAGGTGAGTATTATCGACATAGCCTTTGCTTCTGGTTGCATTAATGGTTCCAAAAAGCATTATTTCAGCCCACAGCATGAAGGTAAGGGCCCATAATTGATCCAAATCATTACAAATTACTTCTTAATTACCTTTAATTGATGTTGAGCCTCAGAACTAGCTTTGCTTACTTTCTGTTTAGCTTTGGTCAAGTACCTGTTATGAAACCAGTTAGATTGTATATTTTTCTAACCATGTTTATTCCTTTTCTCCATGTAAGACACCCAACACCCTTGTTGACTCCTTATGGTTCTCACCTTACTGAGGACTCTGAGGGTCAGATTTTTCCATTTCTTTTATAGAAACAAAATGCCAGCAAAGCATGATTTCTGACTCAAAGGAACACTAAGCAGGGGTGACAGATGTTGCAGGTTTTTCCTGACACTTCTGGAGAAGGGCACAGAGACCTTGCATAGCTCACTGCAAAAACACACAATAGTGAATGACACCATCATTCTGCTACCCCTATGTAATGTGTTTAGCATGTTGCTGGTCCAGGAGAGGTTTGCCTGAGAATCTGACCTATCACCATTACAGGTGACTGTAATGGATATTAGTTTGCACTCAGTGTATGCCCACATGGCACTTGCTAGTTAGAAGCCGCAATGATAATCTCATTTAGGACACTGTCATCTGCAATGGCTTCTTTCTCTGTAGGAGTCCTCATTTGCTCAAACACAGATCCTGGGTTGCTTTTGGGTGAGCAAAGGGAAGCTGTCAGACATGGAGAAGCCCGGCTGCTGACAGAACCAGCTCTCCACCAAACCTGGCCTTCGGGGCCCGCCTTGAAGCGCAGCCTCGAGCAGTGAACTGTAGCAGCTCACGCCCCGGACCCCCGGCTCCTCAGCTGCCCATGATGAATGGAAACCCGAGTCAAAGCCGCGCGGCTTGAGGGATGGGGTGGGTGAAATCTTGTGTCTTTCATTCCCCTTCCATTCCCCCCAATTTAGATCCATCTTTTTTTCCTGAGTTTCTGTAGGGTTTACCTTTGCTTTCAGATAAAAGTTCCTCTGATTTCGTGTTTAAATTAATGTCCTCAGGATTTCTACAGAGAGATCAGGGCCTTCTCTTTGCATCTCTGTTCAATTATTGGCCCAGAAACTGGAGCACAAATAACTGAGGCACTGTTCATTATCCTTACTATAAGAATTGCTTCGGAGATGGGAGATAATGAAAATAATTAGCATTAATTCTCTCGATTTTGGCTTTCTTCTTTTCTTCCTTCCATCCTTCCTTTCAATAATTGCACATTTTCTTTACTGTATGTTTCCTAATTTGTTGTTGTAATTTTTTGAACGTATCATTTCCCTAGAACTGTCAATCTACAATAGCTCTCCTAATGTCTCTGCACAAGTCACCTGATTTAAATATGTCTTAGATTTTAACCAAAGCATCTATTAGAGATCCCAGTAGATTTCTGTTGGAGAGCTGTAAGCCAATATCTTTCAGTGATTTCTTATGCTCTCTGTTATAGTATTTTTGGCTATTGATTGACAGCAGCCTCTCTCACACACACTGCCCAGGCATCTGCCTTTGTATTTGCTGACTGCTTTGCATGAGCTCCTCCAGCCTAGACCAGCTGCTCAGAATGTATAAAGCAGGCCTTTTCAGTGAGAACAGAGCTGCATCAGACAAGCAGGGGAGCAGGATGGAGTCACGGACCCAGGTCCTCATGTCCCTGCTGCTCTGGGTGTCTGGTGAGAAATTTTAAAATATTACCATCTTTTCAGAATCACTTCTTTGTATATAAGAAATTTATAATGTGAGACAGGGTTTAATGTTTTATTATTCAATAATACTCTGACAATATGGCACTACAAGGACTTTAAATGACAAATTTCATATGTACTGAGTTCTGTATTTTCTTGTTATACGTGATCTTTACTCTTCCATATTGCAGGTACCTGTGCAGACATCGTGATGAACCAGTCTCCATCCTCCCTGGCTGTGTCAGCAGGAGAGAAGGTCACCATCAGCTGCAAGTCCAGTCAGAGTCTCACTTCAGGCTCCAGTCACTACTTGGCCTGGTACCAGCAGAAACCAGGACAGGCTCCTAAACTGCTGATCTACTTAGCATCCACTCGGTACACTGGGGTCCCTGATCGCTTCACAGGCAGTGGATCTGGGACAGATTATACTCTCACCATCAGCAGTGTCCAGGCTGAAGACCTGGCAGATTACTACTGTCAGCAGGGTTATAGTAATTTTCCCACAGTGCTTCAGCCTCCAACAAAAACCTCCTCTGAGATTCACCAGCTGCCTGCACTACACATAGCCCTGTACCTGCACACTTCCACTTCCCCCTTTTGGCTGAGAGCCAGTGTGCCTGAAATATTGATGAAAATGTTTGCAGAGCCCAGCAAAATATAATGGTTTTAATGTCTCTTGTGTCTTTTGGTATGAAAAACCTTTAATAAAAATGAGCAGGAGAACTCAGCATTATCTTGCTATTTTTTCTGTAACCTATTACCCCAAACTTTGTTGCTTGACTATGAGGGATTTATCTTTTATAGTTCTGGAATTTGGTTTTCCATCTTAAGAGTTTATGGAATGAAATGATGATGATGATGATAATGATGATGGCAAATTGTATATCTGTTGGAGGCTGTAGAAAGAATGTTTCCTGCTCTTTCTAGATTCTGGATTTATTACTTCCTGCTTCCTTACTGGTGCCCATTTTTTTTTTTTTTTTTTGGTTTTTCAAGACAGGGTTTCTCTTTGTAGCTTTGCGCCTTTCCTGGAACTCGATTTGTAGACCAGGCTGTCCTTGGACTCACAGAGATCTGCCTCCTGAGTGCTGGGATTAAAAGCATGCATCACCATCACCTGGCTCTTTTTTTTTCTTTTCCTTTTCATAAATTCTTTTAACTTTTATTACACTTCGTTAATAAATTACCTCTGTGTGTATGTGTGTGCATGTTTCTAGGTGCACATGTGACATGGCATAGCTGTGGAAATCAGAGGACATTTGGATTTGTGGTTTTTTTTAATCTTTTTTTCTTTGGTCTTTGGGAGACCAAAGAATACAAGAATACATGGAAGCTGATTTGTACTTATGAATACCAGCTTTAGCCTGGCTTCTTTCTAACCAGCTTAATTATCCTGTTTATCTTTTGCCTCTGGACTTTTATCTTTCTCTGTTTCTGTATACCTTTTTTTTAAACTTCTTTCTCCATGGCTTGTTGTATAGCTGGGCGGCTGGCCCCTGGAGTCTTCCTCTCCCCCTCTCTCTTATTTCGCTATCTTCTCCCAGGTTTCTTCTCCTATTTATTCTCTCTGCATGCCAGCAACACGTATCTTTTCTCCTACCTCACTATTGGCCATTCAGGTCTTTATTAGACTAACAAGGTGTTTTAGACAGGCAAAGTAACATAGCTTTACAGAGTCAAACAGTCAAACAAATGCAACATAAAAGAATGCACCACATCTTTGTGTCATTAAAGAAATACCCCACAGCATAAACAAATGTAACACATCTTTAATTAATATCCTACAGCAGACTTTTCTTTGTGTCATTTGGATTCTGAGGATCAAACTCAGGTTTGACATCAAGCTTGGTGGCAAGTGTCTTTGTCTTCAGATCCATCTTTCTTCCCTTTAAAATATTTTATTGATATAAATTCATTGGATACAATTTTCTTTTTTTTAAGTAAATTTATTTTACAACATCATTTAGTTCAACATAATAGCCACAGATTCCCCTGTTCTCCCACTCTCACCCCCCTCCCCCTCCCCCGACCCCACCCCCCATTCCTACCTCCTCCAGATCAAGGTCTCCCCGAGGACCGGGATCGACCTGGTAGTCTCAGTCCAGCCAGGTCCAGTCCCCCCTCCCAGACCGAGCCAAGTGTCCCTGCATAGGTCCCAGGATTCAAACAGCCAACTCATGCAACAAGCCCAGGACCCGGCACCAACACACGGCTGCCTCCCAAACAGATCAAGCCAAATGACTGTCTCACCCGTTCAGGGGGCCTGATCCAGTTGGGGGCCTCTCAGCCTTTGGTTCATAGATCCTGTGCTTCCATTCATTTGGTTATTTGTCCCTGTGCTTTATCCAACCCTGGCTTCAACAATTCTCGTTCATATAAACCCTCTTCTTTCTCACTAATTAGACTCCCAGTGCTCCACCAGGGCCCAGCCGTGGATGTCTGCATCCAGATTCCTCAGACCTTCCTTGGATGGGGTTTATGGCACAACTAACAGGGTGTCTGGCCATCCCATCACTGGAGTAGGTCAGTTCCTGCCGTCTTGCGACCATTGCCAGCAGTCTTTTGTGGGGGTATCTTTGTGGATCTCCGTCGGCCTCCCTAGCTCTCTGATTCCTCCCTTCTCATGTGGTCTTCATTTACCATGGTCTCCTATTTGTTGTTCTCCCTCTCTTTTCTTGATCCAGCTAGGATCTCCCACTCTCTTTCCCTCGACTCGCTCTTCATTGTTCCCACTCATGACCAGGCTGTTCATGTATTTCTCATCCATTTCTCCGTGTCTTTTTTGGGGTCCCGTTTTCCAGGTAGCCTCACTGGTGATGTGAGTAGCAGTCCAGTCATCCTTGTTCCACATCTAGCATCTTCCTATGAGTGAGTACATACCATATTTGTCTTTCTGAGTCTGGGTCACCTCACTCAGGATGATTTTTTCTAGATCGATCCATTTGTCTGCAAACCGTATGATGTCATTGTTTTTCTCTGTTGAGTAGTATTCCATTGTGTATATGTGCCACAATTTATTTATCCATTCTTCAGTTGAAGGGCATCTAGGTTGTTTCCAGGATTTGGCTATTACAAACAATGCTGATATGAACATAGCTGAGCAAGTGCTCTTGTGGTATGATTGAGCATTTCTTGGGTATATGCCCAGAAGTGGTATAGCTGGATCTTGGGGGAGATTGATTCCCAATTTTCTAAGAAAGCACCATATTGCTTTCCAAAGTGGTTGTACAAGCTTGCATTCCCACCAGCAGTGGAGGAGAGTTCCTCTAGTTCCACAACCTCTCCAGCATAAAGTGTCTTCAGTGTTTTTGATCTTAGCCATTCTGACAGGCATGAGGTGGTATCTGAGAGTTGTTTTGATTTGCATTTCCGTGATGATTAGGGATGTTGAGGAATTCCTTAAATGTCATTCAGCCATTTGGGTTTCCTCTGTTGAGAATTCTCTGTTTATTCTAAAGCCCATTTCTCAATTGGACTGTTGGTTGTTTTGATGTCTAATTTCTTGAGTTCCTTATATATTCTGGATATCAGTCCTCTGTCACCTGTGGGGTTGGTGAAGATCTTTTCCCATTCTGTAGGCTGTCGCTTTGCCTTGTTGACCGTATCCTTTGCTTTACAAAAGCTTCTCAGTTTCAGAAGGTCCCATTGATTGATTGTTTGTCTCAGTGTCTGCGCTACTGGTGTTATATTTAGGAAGTGATCTCCTATGCCAATGCGTTCAAGATTACTTCCTACTTTCTCTTCTAGCAGGTTCAGAGTAGCTGGATTTATGTTGAGGTCTTTGATCCACTTGGACTTAAGTTTTGTGCACGGTGACAGATATGGATCTATTTGCAGCCTTCTACACGTTGATATCCAGTTATGCCAGCACCATTTGTTGAAGATGCTTTCTTTTTTCCATTGTACACTTTTGGCTTCTTTGTCAAAAATTATATGTCCATAGGTGTGTGGGTTAATGTCAGGGTCTTCAATTCGATTCCATTGGTCCACATGTCGGTTTTTATGCCAATACCAAGCTGTTTTATTACTGTAGCTCTATAGTAGAGCTTGAAGTTAGGGATTGTGATGCCTCCAGAAGTTGTTTTATTGTACAGGTTTCTTTTAGCTATTCTGGGTTTTTTGTTTTTCCATATGAAGTTGAGTATTATTCTTTCCAGGTCTGTGAAGAATTGTGTTGGTATTTTGATGGGGATTGCATTGAATCTGTAGATTGCTTTTGGTAAGATTGCCATTTTTAATATGTTAACCCTGCCTATCCATGAGCATGGGAGATCTTTCCATTTTCTGACATCTTCTTCAATTTCTTTTTTCAGGGACTTAAAGTTCTTGTCATATAGGTCCTTCACTTGCTTGGTTAGTGTTACCCCAAGGTATTTTATGTCATTTGTGGCTATTGTAAAGGGTGATGTATCTCTAATTGTCTTCTAATCTTCTTTGTCCATTGTATATAGGAAGGCTACTGATTTTTTTTAGTTGATCTTGTATCCTGCTATGTTGCTGAAGGTGTTTATAAGCTTTATCAATTCCTGGGTGGAATCTTTGGGGTCACTCAAGTATACTATCATGTCATCTGCAAATAGGGAAAGCTTGACTTCTTCCTTTCCAATTTGTATCCCCTTAATCTCCTTAGGTTGTCTTATTGCTCTGGCTAGAACTTCAAGTACTATATTGAATAAGTATGGGGAGAGTGGACAGCCTTGCCTCGTTCCTGACTTTAGTGGAATTGCTTTGAGTTTCTCTCCATTTAATTTGATGTTGGCTGTTGGTTTGCTATATATTGCCTTTATTATGTTTAGGTATGTTCCCCGTATTCCTGATCGCTCCAAGACTTTTATCATGAAGGGGTGCTGGATTTTGTCAAATGCCTTTTCTGCATCTAGTGAGATGATCATGTGGTTTTTTTCTTTGAGTTTGTTTATATGGTGTATTACGTTGATGGACTTTCGTATGTTGAACCACCCTTGCATCCCTGGATGAAGCCTACTTGATCATGGTGGATAATTGTTCTGATGTGTCCTTGGAGTCTGTTTGCCAATATTTTATTGAGTATTTTTGCATCAATGTTCATGAGGGAGATCGGTCTGTAGTTCTCTTTCTTTGTTGTATCCTTGTTTGGTTTAGGAATCAGGGTAATTGTAGCCTCATAGAAGGAGTTTGGTAATGTCCCTTCTGTTTCTATTATGTGGAACAATTTAGAGAGTATTGGTATTAACTCTTCTTTGAAGATCTGGTAGAATTCTGCGCTGAAACCATCTGGTCCTGGGCTTTTTTTGGTTGGGAGACTTTTAATGACTGTTTCTATTTCCTAAGGGGTTATTGGGCTATTTAAATAGTTTATCTGGTCTTGATTTAGCTTAGGTATGTGGTACTTATCCAGAAAAATGTCCATTTCTTTTAGGTTTTCCAGTTTTGTGGAGTAGAGGTTTTTGAAATATGACCTGATAATTCTCTTGATTTCCTCAATGTCTGTTGTTATGTCCCCCTTTTCATTTCTGATTTTGTTGATTTGAATACTCTCTCTGTGTCTTTTGGTTAGTTTGGATAAGGGCTTGTCTATCTTGTTGATTTTCTCAAAGAACCAACTCTTTGTTTCATTAATTTTTTGTATTATTCTCTTAGTTTCTAATTTATTAATTTCACCTCTCACTTTGATAATTTCCTGGTGTCTATTCTTCCTGGGAGACTTTGCTTCTTCTTGTTCTAGAGCTTTCAGATGTGCTGTTAAGTCACTAGTGTGAGATTTCTCCAACTTCTTTATGTGGGCATTTAGTGCTATGAATTTTCCTCTTAACACTGCTTTCATAGTGTCCCATAAGTTTGGGTATGTGGTGTCTTCATTTTCATTGATCTCTAGGAAGTCTTTAATTTCTTTCTTTATTTCTTCCTTAACCCATTGGTGATTCAGTTGAGCATTATTCAGTTTCCATGAGATTGTAGGTTTTCTGTAGTTTTTGTTGTTGTTGAGATCTAACTTTAACCCATGGTGGTCTGATAGAACACAGGAGGTTATTCTAATTGTTTTGTATCTGTTGAGATTTGCTTTGTGGCCAAGTATGTGGTCGATTTTAGAGAAAGTTCCATGGGGTGCTGAGAAGAATGTATATTCTTTCTTGTTAGGATGGAATGTTCTGTAGATATCTATTAGGTCCAATTGGGTCATGACATCAGTTAAGTCCTTTATTTCTCTGTTAAGTTTCGATTTGGGAGATCTGTCCAGTGGTGAAAGTGGGGTGTTGAGATCTCCCACTATTAATGTGTGGGGTTGTATATGTGGTTTAAGCTTTAGTAATGTTTCTTTTCCATATGTGGGTGCCCTTGTGTTTGGGGCATAAATGTTCAGAATTGAAACTTCATCTTGCTGTATCTTTCCTGTGATGAGGATGTAATGTCCTTCTTGATCTCTTTTGATTGATTTTAGTTTGAAGTCTATTTTGTTGGATATCAGGATGGCTACCCCTGCTTGTTTCTTAAGACCATTTGATTGGAAAGTCTTTTCCCAGTCTTTTATTCTTGGGTAGTGTCTGTAATTGAATTTGCTTAAAAGCAATGTTTTGCCAGTATATCATATATTTTGATCATATGTACTACCCTTCCCTGTTTCTCCTTTTCTCTCCTGCTACCTTTTCTTCCCTAGTCTCTCTTCTACTTTTATCTGTATCTCTCATACACACCCACACCCACCCATCCAACACATACATATACATAAACATATATGCACATATGCATCATACATATACATATATAAATACATGCATATCCACGTACATACACATATATACACAATGAACTCATATATACACACATGAACTTATATACACATACATACACACATGATCCTTATATATTTAAAATCTGCAAAGGCAGGAAAATGTGATCATTCTTGCCCTTGTTTCTGGGGTCACATCTCCCTCTGAAATCTCTGTATCTGATTTCCAATTGTGGAAACTGAAAAATATCCCTCCACTCTAATGGTGGATATAATTCTGTGTCAGCAGATGCTGCCTTCCAGTCTTTATATTTCATATCAATTAATAAAGCTTAATGTTTTTAGAGGAGACTATTTTGTGCTCCTGTGTAAAAAATATGCTAACTAATCATGTTCATATTCTGTTTAATATGGTATATGTTCATATACAAGTAGACATTAGCCACTAAACAAATGATAACCAAGCTACAATCTGTAGACCTAAGAAAGTAGCTAAAAAGTAGAGGTCTAGGGTGAGTGCATGGATCTCTTTGGTAGTGGGAAATAGAGTGAATTCTATGGGCAGATGGGCAAGTGGGGACAGGAGCAGGGGAGTCAGCTGTGGCAGAGATGAGGTGAAGTGAGAGATGATGGGGAGACATAGCTGGAATTGGGGGCCACTTTGGGATTGTTGAAAACCTACTACAGTGGAAACTTCCTGGAATCTATGGAGGTGAGACTAATGAGGACTGTTGTATTGGAGGATATGTCCATCACTTGTAGTCAAGTGAGGCTTCCAGTAGTAGGTTGCATTCAATCGAGCTTTTGGCCAAGGGGTTCCCATGGAAATCCCACCCCTCCCAACCCAGGCTGTTGATAAAGCATGATTTTTCTCTCTGCAATCTCAAAAAAGGGCCCCATTGCAGAGGCTCTGTAGCTGGAAGTTTCTCAGGTCTAGCCCAGCCCTGTAGTTGGGATGAATCTCTCCCACCCATATCCCACAGCTGCTTGGTCCCAAGTAAACATACAGAGGCTTATATTATTTACACACTGTATGACCTAAGGTTCAGGCTTTTTGCTAGCTAGCTCTTATAACTTAACTCAACCCATTTATATTAATCTATATATATTTTGCCACATGGTCATGGAGTTACTGGTCTTCTGGTATCTTGTTTTTCCTTGGATGGCAGGCCAGAATCTCCCTCACCTCCTCCCTTCTTTGTCTCATCTTCAGTTTGAATGTACCACCTAATCTTATCCTGCCCTTCCATAGGTCAATGCAGCTTCATTTATCAACCAATCAGAGCAACACACATTCACAGCATACAGAAAGGCATCCTTCAGCACTTCCCTTTTCTGTCTAATCAAAAAAGAAGGTTTTAATTTTAATATAGTAAAATTGTATATAACAAAACAGTTATCAAGAAAATTATAGTTACAATATCTCATCTATTTGTACTTGGCAAAATTAAAGAAAATATTTTATCATCTATCCTATATTTGTGAGTCTAAAGTTTTATATATAATTTATCTTTGGTCATAACCAAAAAATTTAGAGCTATCTAGTTTTCAAGTACACCAAATACCTCAGAAGGATATAATATTACCTAAATAAATAGGAAGTACATTGCAAACAACTTCCATAATTTTAGAAATTACAGAGACATTTGGCTGCCTGTTTCCTCTGTAATGTTGGGACATCTATCTTTAGCCTATATGCCTAGACTCTCTGGCATAATTTTCAGTGAACTTCAGGAAATTTTAAGGGCTCTTCCACCCATTCTGGCAAAGTTCATCTGTCACTTCTCCCTGTGTCATGTAGAATGTCTGGCAGTTTCTTTTGCAAAGCAAGAACCTGAAGGATTATCTTGCCTTACAAAGTTCAGTGGTCACCTTACTATGGGTCCTGCATGTCCACTTTATACAACATACTGTCAAGCAGTCCAGGGAAGAGTAGATTCTTACCATAAAGAAAGCAAACTTCAAATGGAGTTTCTTTGATGCCCATCATCTTATCTGAAGTAGATTGGTACTACCTGGAACAGACATATCTCAATGTCCAGGAAATTTGAAGTTCTTAAAACATTTTAAATGCCATATTTGAAGTGTTTGAGGATTATCTATCTATCTATCTATCTATCTATCTATCTATCTATCTATCTATGTATCATCTATGTATCATCTATCTATCTATCTATCATCTATCTATTTATTTATTCTTCTGGTTTTCTTTTGTGCTTTATATATAATACTGTCTTTACAATTGTCTTCTTACATATACTTTCTGTGTCCACTAAACTGAAATCCAAGCAGGTTCTGTGATTTCTGTTATTATTACTGATTTTCACTTACTCTCAAACATTTTTTTCCTTTGGTTGGCAATGATCTCTGATGGTGAGGTTTATTGGTGTCTGTAAAATTGTTACTTGATTTAAGATGTCTGTGCCCCCTTCTGGGAATGGTTTTTTTTCCTATTCACTCTGTCAGCAAGACCATCTTAACCCAGTTCCAATGCTGCTAATGTCTAGATTACTCTAGAATATCCATTTCTGGAATAAACAGTGTTGGTCTACAGCCATGACTTCTTGAAAAAATCTTATTTCTTTCATTCCCTGTCCATTCCCTCCAATTTAGAGCCATCTTGTGTTGCTAGAGTTTTCCTGCCTTGCCCACAGTCAGGACAAATCTCTGTCACCTGCCAGTCCCACAGCCGCTCAGACCCAACCAAGTAAACACAGAGACTTATATTGCTTACAAACTGTATGGCCGTGGCAGGCTTCTTGTTAACTGTTCTTATATCTTAAAGTAACGCATTTCTACAAATCTATACCTCGCCACATGGCTGGTGGCTTATCGGCATCTTCACATGCTGCTGGTCATGGCGGCGGCTGCAGTGTCTCTGGTCATGGCGGCGGCTGCAGCCAGTCCTTCTGCCTTCCTGTCCTTTTATTTCTCCTCTCTGTTAGTCCCGCCTATCCTTCCTGCCTAGCCACAGCCGATCAGGTTTTATTTATTGATCAATCAGAACAACTTGACATACAGACCATCCCCCAGCACAGCCAAGTGCAGACCATCTCAAACACCTGCACTAGGCCCATGGTCCTAATCATCCTCTATATAGACCTGCTGGGTAACGCCACAAAGAACCCAAGAAGGGCTCCCACAGGACATACAGATCATCCCACAGCAATCTTGTTCCTGAAGTTGTAGGGAAGATACGTGTTAGTTTCTGTAGGGTTTACCTTTGCTTTGAGATAAAAGTTCCTCTGATTTCAGTTTAAATTAATGTCCTCAGGATTTCTACAAATCAATCAGGGTCTTCTCTTTGCATCTCTGTTCAATTTTTGGCCCAGAAACTGGAGCACAAATAACTGAGGCACTGTTCATTGTCTTTACTATAAAAATTGCTTTGGAGATGGGAGATAATGAAAATAATTAGTATTAATTCTCTTGCTTTTGGCTTTTCTCTTTTCTTCATTCCATCCTTCCTTTCATTAATTGCACACTTTCTTTACTGTATGTTTCCTAATTTGTTGTTGTAATTTTTTGAACATATCATTTCCCTAGAACTGTCAATCTACAATAGCTCTCCTAATGTTTCTGCACAAGTCACCTGATTTAAATATGTCTTGGATTTTAACCAAAGCATCTATTGAGATCCTAGTAGATTTCTGTTGGAGAGCTGTAAGCCAATATCTTTCAGTGATTTCTTATGCTCTCTGTTATAGTATTTTTGGCTGTTGATTGACAGCAGCCACTCTCACACACACTGCCCAGGCATCTGCCTTTGTATTTGCTGACTGCTTTGCATGGGCTCCTCCAGCCTAGACCAGCTGCTCAGAATTTATAAACTAGGCCTTTTCAGTGAGAACAGAGCTGCATCAGACAAGCAGGGGGAGCAGGATGGAGTCACGGATACAGGTCCTCATGTCCCTGCTGTACTGTGTGTCTGGTAAGAAATTTTAAAGTATTATAACCTTTTTAGAGTCACTTTTTGTATAAAAAATTTACAGTGTGTGTCAGGATGTAATAATATTTATGAAATAATACTCTGACAATATAGCATTACGAGGACATTAAAGGAAAAATTTAATTTGTATTGAATTCTGTAGTTTTTTATTATGCATGATCATTGATATTCCTGATTGCAGGAGCCTGTGCAGATATCATGATGACGCAGTCTCCATCCTCCCTGGCTGTGTCAGCAGGAGAGAAGGTCACCATCAACTGCAAGTCCAGTCATAGTCTCACTTTAGACTCCAATCACTACTTGGCCTGGTACCAGCAGAAACCAGGGCAGGCTCCTAAACTGCTGATCTACTTAGCATCCACTCGGGACACTGGGGTCCCTGATCGCTTCACAGGCAGTGGGTCTGGGACAGATTACACTCTCACCATCAGCAGTGTCCAGGCTGAAGACCCAGCAGATTATTACTGTCAGCAGTATTGCAGTTATCCTCCCACAGTGCTTCAACCTCCAACAAAAACCTCCTCTGAGAGTCTGACCACCTGCCTGCACCACACACAGCCCTGGACCTGCACACTTCCACTTCCCCCTTCTGCTTTAGAGCTAGTGTGGATGAAACATTGATGGAGATATTTTGCAGAGCCCAGCTAAATATAATGGGTTTAATGTCTCTTATGTCTTTTGGTATGAAAATACTTTATATGACAATGCAAATGAGAACTCAGTATTATCTTGCAATTCCTTCTGTAACACATTAGCAAAAACTCTGTTGCTTGACTATGAGGGATTTATCTTTTTATAGTTTTGGAATTTGGTGTCCAACATAAGAGTCTATGCGCTGAAGTGATGATTATGACAAACTGTATTTCTTTTGGAGGAAAGAGTGTTTCCTGCTCTTTCTAGATTCTGGAGTGCTTTCTTACTTCCTCACTGATGCCTATTTCTTCTATTTTTTTTCTTTTCCTTTATTATATTTTATTTAATATATATGTGAGTGTGCATGTTTCTAGGTGTACATGTGACATGGCATATTTCTAGAGCTCAGAGGATACTTGGACTTGATTGTCTCTTCATCATTTGGGTTCTGAGGTTCAAGCTCAGATTTGACATCAGGCTTGGTGTCAAGTACCTTTGCCATCTGATCCATCTTGCTGCTTCTTAAAATCTTTTATTGATGTAAATTTATTCTACACAATTTTCTTGAAAGCTATGTTTTTCTAGTATATCAGGTACTTTTACCGTATGCACTAACCTTTGCCATTTCCCCTTCCCTTTCCTGCTGCCTTTTCTTCCCCAGCTTCTTTTACTTTTATCTCTCTGTCTCTGTCTTTCATACAGACACACCCATACTCACCCATCCCACACTTTCATATACATAAACATATATGAACATCACACATATACATACATAGATACACACATATCCACATGTATACATATATATGTATATGTATATATATATACAGTCATGAACTTTACATACCCAAAATCCATATACTTAGGATTCAAAAAAAGAGAGAAAATGTGATATTTCATGCCCTAATTTCTCAGGCCACATCTCCCTCTAAAGTCTCCATATCTGATTTCAATGGTGAAAACTCCCTTCACACTAATGCTGGATATAATTCTGTATCAGCAGATGCTACCTTCCAGTCTTTACATTTTATATCAATTAATAAAGCTTATGTTTCCAGAAAGGAATATTTTGTGCTTCCATGTAATATCAATGTGGTAACTAATTGTGTCCATATTCTGAATAAGAAACTTATTGAGTACCTATTTTGGAGATATGCCAGGGAACAAATGTGTTACAGAGTACATAAAATTTCTGGAGAGTGCCAGATACCTTAAATCTGAGTGATTCTTGGCAGTGAACCTTGAGTGTAGGTTGCTAAATGTAGAAAAGCCTCAAATAAACCAAAAGATGTGTGTAAACTAACAGATACAAATCATAACACAGAAACACATAATCCTTACAAACAAATAAAAAATGATGTTCCAAAGGACGATAATTCCCATATGGATTCAACTCAAAGATCTGAAATAGGTAAAATGTTGGATGAAGATTTCAAAAACATACTCATAAAAATGGTGAATCACCATAAAAGATACTGTAGTCAGAAGGTTTCATGTATCCAGCCTGGCCCATGGTCATAACAAAGCTCTCCCATCTGCAGTCACTCACTTGCTTATAAAATAGTCATTAAGAGTCTTAATATTAGTTACTAAATGCATGGCCTATGGCAGGATTCTTACTAGCTAGCTCTTATAACTTGATCCATTTCTATTAATCTATATGTCGCCACATGGGCGTGTCTTACTGGTACTTTTACAACTTGTTCCTCCTGGTGGCTGCTATCGTCTCCTTTTTCTCCTTTCTCCTCTCACTGTCTCTTTTGTGTTTTATCACCTGGCTCCATCCTGTCCTGCCATAGGCTAATGTAGCTTTATTTATCAACCAAAGTAACACATACTCACAGCATACAAAAAGACATCTCACAGCACTTCCCCTGTCTGTCTAATCAAAAAGGAAGGTTTTAACTTTAACATAGTAAAATTATATGTAACAAACAGCTATTAAGCAAGAATTACAGTTACAATATCTGGTCTTCATATTTGTCAAAATTAAATGTAATATTCTATCTATCCTATATTTGTGAGTCTAAGGTTTCATATCTAATTTATCTTTTATCATGACTAAGAGAAAACTATAATTATAACTATCTAGTCTTCAACTACTCCAAAGACCCCAGAAGGTTATAATAATACCTGAGAAAACAGGAGATGAACACAAGCAACTTTCAGGAATCTTGCTAGAGTAGACAGAGACAACAGGCAGCCTGGAGAATTAAAGTTTCACAGTGTCGATGGTGCATTCAAATTGGCTATAGGCTTAGAATATCTGATAGACAATTTTTAGAAGCAGGATTTTTGAAAGATCATATTACCCTGTCTTGGTAGAGTTCAGAAGTCACTTTTCCTTGTGTCCTGCTTGTACAGAAAAGACAGTATTCATACTGTCAGCAGTTGTGGCAAGGGCAGTTCTTTGCCCAGTAGGCCATTTTGTGCCACGAATAAGACAAACTTCCAAATGGAAATGTCTCAGAAGTACAACATTCTTTCAAGATCAGATTGGTGCTGCCAGGAGCAATTGTGTCTCACTTCAAGAGAATTCTAAGTTATCAAAACATTTAAATGCCATATTCTGAAGGTCTATGACGTGATTGAAGATTACCTATCCATCTGACATATGTTTCTGTAAATCTGGAGAACCTAACTAATATAACTATAGAAATGACAAGTATAGGTGACTATAAATCTGGAAGTCTTATCTGCCTAAATATCCTAAGGACTGACATTTCACATAAAAAAGGGAAGCAGTCTGTAAGCAAATGTACAGTAAAAGGACAATGATCTCAAAATTGTGATAATACATAAAATAGCTCAAGCAGAGATAGGAATGTATAGTGCAATATTCAATATGACATAATCCTATATATGTATCAATATACAAAATATTCTAAATTGGTAGAACATACATACAGTATGACAAATATAATTTTATATTTGTATCAATATACAAACATTTCAAATAAGAGCAGAAATATATAATTATTCCAACAAATATAGTTCTGTATTTGTATCAATATACAAATTATCTAGATACAAACAAAAATTTATTCAGTCAGAAAGCTAGTAATATATACAGGCAAACATAAGCTTGATAGATAAAACAATCAGTTATACAGCAGAAAAAGTGAGTAAGGGGAAAACACAATTGAAATGCTGGAAACTAAATTATAATGCATTAAATACAACACACAAAACAAAGAACTCACCAAGAGTCTCATTAAAACAGAAGAAAGATATCCTAGATCAAGGTTGCAGTAGAAAAAACAGCATTGACTTATCATTGGTTAAAAAATTATCATTACTATAATGTCAAAGAATTCTAGCACATGATGAAGAGAGCCATACCAAGAATCATCAGATATAGAAGAGCAGAGATAAAAACCAAAGACATAGAGAACATATTGAATGAAATGAGTACATGAGTACAGAAAATTTCATGTAAAGAGAAAAAAATGACAAACACAGAAAGGCATTTAGTTGTCTAATGAACAACACCAGAGAAACACCTCCCCATGTCATGGATTGTGTCTATAAAGTAAAAAATACAAAGGAAAAAAATCCAAGTCAAATGATATAATGGACAAATGCCAACTCAACTCCAAAGACAGACACATCAGAATGACATCTGAACTCTCATTTGAAACTGTAAAGGCTAGAAAAGCACGGGACAGTATATTTCAGGTCTTGATAGTAAGTAATTGTTAAATAAGTTATCCATGTCCAGTATAATTGCATTTTTATTTAAATTTTTTAATATACTTACCATAGTTTCCCCTCCCTCCCCTCCTCTCACTCCTTCTATCTTCCCTACCTCCCATCCACTCCTCAGAGAGTGTAAGGCCTCCCATGAGGAGTCAAAAAAGTCTGGAATATCAAGTTGAGGCAGGGCCAAGCCCTAACCCCTGCATCAAAGCTGAGCAAGATATCCCTCATCAGGGAGTGATCTCCAAAAACCCAGTTCATGTGCTAAGGATAAATTCTGGTCCCACTGCCGGGGGCTCCACAAACAGATCAAGACACACAAGTATCACCCACATTCAGAGGACCTAGTTAGGTCCTGTTCAGGTTCCCTTGAGCTCCCACTAGCTTGGATCAGCTATCTCTGTGTATTTTCTCATCATGGTCTTGATCCCCCTTGCTCATATAATCCCTCCTCCCTCTCTTAGACTGGACTCCAGGAGCTCAGCCCAGTGCTTAGCTATGGATCTCTGCATCTTCTTCCATAAGTTACTGGATGAAGTTTCTATGATGACAATTAGGTAGGGTAGCCATCAATGAGATTACATGGGAAGGCCAGTTCAGGCACCCACTCCACTACTGCTTGGGGTCTTAGGTGGAGTCATCTTTGTGGATACTTGGGAATTTCTCTAGCACCATTTTCCCCCCAACCCATGACTCACTCTGTCAAGATATCTCTTTCCTTGCTCTCCCTTTCTGTCCCTGCCCCAACTCAACAACCCTGTTCCCTCAAGTTCTCATCTGCCATCTCTTCCACTTACCCATGCCCTCCCCACCATGCATGCTCCCAGTTTACCCAAGAGATCTTATCTCTTTTTCCCTCCCAGGGAGATTTATGCCTGTCCCTCTTAGGGTACTCTTTGTTACCTAGCTCTCTGGGTTTGCAGATTGTAGCCTGGATATCCTTTGCTCTCATATCCACTTATGAGTGAGTACATACTGTGTTCATCTTTCCGGGTGTGGGTTATCTCACTCAGGATGGTTTTGTGTAGTTATGATAGCCAAAACCTGGAAACAACTCTATGAATGGATAAAGAAAATGTGGTGCATTTACACAATGGAGTATTACTCAGTGGTTTTAAAAAAGCAAAATTGTATTATAAATTGAGGGAAAAATAAGGATATTGCAAGACAATAACAAAATAATGTATTTCATGACCATGAAGACAGCACTGTGGAAGATACTATAAAATACTATGCACATAGGAGAAAGTGTTTCAATCATGAGAGCACAGACAAATGTTTGTGTCATGAGAGGGATGGATGAACAAGAGCTATTAGGAAAGGAGTCCAGTGTGTCCACCAATATAAGCCAGAAAACTCCAATATAGTTGAGGAGGAGAAATGGAAAACAAACAATCTAATAAATCAAGTAACCACAACAATATTATAAGAATTAATAAAACATTTCTTAATAGCCATATGTGACCATAATTTAGCAATAAAGATACAGATATTGTTGAACTAGGTTAAAAACTATATCCAACTGTCTGTTTTCTCCAGGAAACACACCTAACTGGTAATGACACACAGGTACTGCCACATGATGGACATAAATCTACCATGAGAATGGGGGCTCAGGCACAGCTCTGCTGTTATCTGGTACAGCAGAATCCAAACAAAGATTAATCAAATACATAAAGAAAGCAATACAGGGAATGAGTCACAGAACATATGCAACAATTCCGAATGCATGCACACCAACCTTTGGGGATCAAATTTTATAAAACAAACCAGGATGCAATGGATATAGAAGGTCAGATATGTCTTGAGACAATAGCAGAGGGTATTAACCAGTGCACCACTCTTTGGACTCAAACTGAAAACAACCAAGGAAAGTTTAACATTAATCTGCATAAGAAAGAATGGACGAATCCGACATCTAAAATATATCTTATCTATCTTGTATATATGTATATAGTATCCATGTATATTATATACATGTATACATGACTGACATAAGGATCACCCCAATTTTTTCAAATGAAATCCAGGATTAACTGATAGGTGTGTAACCTGTAACCAAGTTGGTTTCGATTCAGGGGTGAAAGGTTGGTCTGCTTTCATACAAAATCACTAACTGTAGGTCAGCACAAAGTGCTTAAGAAGCTGAAATCCTATCATCTTTTCCATGAGTGTGGGAAAACTCATCTAAACTCGTAATAAAATCCCTGAAGGGATTAGTAATAGAAGGATCGTTACTGTATATAATAAGGAATATAGGACATAGTTGGTGCCATCTTGAAGCTATGTTTGCAACTTCTGTTGGAAGAAGGTGGAACACTTGGTTTCCATCCAAGACAGACAAAGTTAACTGTTCATCTGCTTTCAATTTTGGAGCAAGTCGCCAAGGAGATAGACATTCTTAGCTGCTCAAAAACTGACATTTTGCTGCACCATCTTCATTGAAAATATCAAAAAATTCTGCAAACAGTGCACAGACAGCTGATGGCTCACACTGTTCTGCGAATGATGTGGAGACACAGGAGCACTGTGTTGGGTTCTTTGATGAAATCTTTGCTGAGTTGGATGGAACAAAAGTTCTGGGATGTTGAGGAGATAGAGATTTGCAACAACAAGGGGGACCACCTTGTCAGAACATGTATGCCACATTTCTCCTTGAAGAGGATGCTGAGAGGACTGTGGTGAAGCTAAATTACCTTAGGTTTAATGAGCTGCTGATCAATAAACAGCTGTCTCAGAATGAATAACTTTTAAAAAGCCTGGTGCCTCCAGTGGGAAATGGGAGCTTGCACAAGAGAGGCTTCTGCAACTTCATGCATCTGGAACATCTTGATAGAGCTCCTAAAAGAGCTGCATGGGAGCCAGCTCAAGAAGCATAGATCTAGTTCCCTATCTCTGGAGCTACATTACTGATCCAGAAAACAGGAACCTGGTTAGGGCAGAGGTGGTAGAGCATGGGAGAGTGACAGATCGGGGCAATTCTGAGCCAAACCATTTTTACTGTGTGTCTACAAGACTGTGTTGTAGTTGGTTGACAAGCCAGTTTACAATGAGATTAATAAACAAAATCAAGGAAACAAAGTGGGTTTCTGAGTGAAATTTATACTGACAAAGCAAAAGAACAATAAACAAAAACAAAGATTATTAATGATAAAAATAACATTATAATTGTACTAAGTGGACAAATTATTATAAACCAGAAAACTACTTCTCAAATCTGAAATGAGAAATGGATGCTCACTGTCTCACTCTTATTCAATGTAATGCTCAAATCTCAGTCACAGAAAGAAGGCAAGAGCAGAAATGAAAGAATATAAATAGTAAATGAAGAAATCAAATTACAAACATTCACACATAATGTGTTCTTTACTTAGAACGTCTCTCAATACTCCCAGAACACTCTTAGACCTGAAAATACTTTCAGCAAAGAGCAGGATATAAACAAAGAGCAGGATACAAAGTGAACATACAACAATCAGTAGCATTTGTATGTAATAGTAAAAAATGCACTAAAAAGGAAATCAGGGGCAAATTCCATTTCTAACCTCAAAGCAAAATACCTAGGAACCAGTTTAAGCAAGGAAGTTAAAGCTGCCTACAATGGAATCACAGGGACATTGAATAATTAAGTTGAAGAAAAAAGAGGATGGAAAGATCTCCAGCACTCACTAATAGAGAAAGCTATGTAGGCTGTGGCACCAGTGTCACACAAGAATGTAATCTACATCAACATCATTGGAGTCATTGCTTACAGAGATAGACAAGCAAGTAAAAATCATCTCACGGACATTAATTGAAGCATGGGTGTCACAATATTCAGTGGTGCAATCACTGAAGCATCCCTTGCTCTGAATTACATTGAAAAGTTGAAGCCCTCTGTGTCCATCACTAGAAGAAAATGACATAATGAACTTAACATTGGCTCAGTTGTGGAGGATCTTTCTCCATGGAAGTAATGTCCTGTGTGAGTCTGTGGTGAGGCAGTCCATCAGGACAGGAGTGTGGAGCAAAGCTGAGAATCTTGTAGCCAGGAAAGAGCAGGGGATCACAGGCACACACTTCCTCTCATGAGCACAGTGTTAGTGACCTCAAACCTTTCCAGTGGTGCTGTATTCATACACATTTCACCACAAAACAAAACAGACTGGAGACCAAGGCTTTCACCACATGGGCCTTCTGGGGACTGTCAGATTGCAGTGTACTGCAATCCTTGATTGGGGAGTACTGAGCTTCACTCAGTCCCTTAAATTATAATGATACTATGTGAGGGTGTGAGGATCTACGACATTTCTCACTAACAAATACCAGGAAGCTGAAACATGGAACTGTTTCCTGTCATTGTATACAACATTCTCCCATTTTAAATGCCTCCAGTTCAGGTGCCAGTGAGAAGAGAAATGCTCCTTATGAATGAGCCTCACTGTTCAACAAGTCTGGGGTTTGTCTTACAGGCTGTGGTCCTGTGTGGAATAGATAGTGATTGTCCAGAGGGACACAAAGTCCAGTATCATTATCCTCTTTTTGTTTCATAGTAGAGACATTGCCAGGGTGTCTGTCACTCTGTCCACATACTGAGCTGGAGTTCCTAAGCTGGCTGCCGACTGACAGGAACTGTGGATTATGAGGAAGTGTAACTGGTTAGAGGGGGAAATGTCCCACCATTTGTGAAGGCTTCATGTGTACTCAGCATTGGCTTTGGAGTGAGAAGATGGAGAGACCTGCCTTATCCTCAGTGATGTCTGTTCATTCTAAGTTAGGTTTCCAGCCTCCTTCTTTATCCCATGCTCATGGCTCACTGCCTCTTCTGCTCCTGATGACCTTCAGAATATAGTCTCTTAGTGGAGTCAATGCCCTTCTCATCTAAACATGACACCTTGTTCTTTTCCATCTTATTAAACCTGATTGTTTTCAACTCTTGGTGAGAAATATCACAATGCAAGCAGGTTGTTATGACATATAAAATTTAATTTGGGGCTAGAGAGATGGCTCAGTGGTTAAGAACCCTTCCTGCTCTTAAGAGGACATGGGTTCAGTTCTTAGCAACCCTATTGCAGTTCACAATCATCAGCCACACTAGTTTCAGGGGATCCAGTTTTCTGTTCTGGAATCCAAGGGCAACAGCCACATATGTGGTGCACAGATATACATGAAGACAAAATACATATTCTCATAAATTAAAAATAAAAACGTGCTTAAGAAAAATTTAATTCTGAGGACTCACAGTGCTCCTTCAACTCAGATCTTTCACAGCAAGCAGAGCAGTGATAGTGCACTCCCCAGATGGAACCTCAAAATAACAGAATGTGATTCCACAAGGCTTTCCAAAAAAATTACTTGGGATACACTTAAAATACTCTAGAGAATCCTTTGCTAATCCTAACTGCCATAGAGTGGCACAAGAGCAGGTGTCCTTTAAGCACCAAGTCAAGATTTTTTTCACCTGATTTGCAAATTGAGACAAGGCAGCTTGCCAGTTCCCATGAGGCAGCCTTTATTCCAGCTCTCTGAGATTGGGTCAGCCCCTCTCCTGCTATGGGTACTGCTACTCTGGGTTCTAGGTGAGAAGTTACAGTATTGGGAGCATCTCTTTTAGCCCTTGTCTTCCATGCTTTGGTGTCCTGATCATTGAAATGATCACCTTTAATTGGTTTAAAGTTTCCCTTTGATTTCATCACTTCTCAGAGTGTAGCTCATAACTAACACAGATTCCACAAAAATGATTGTTTTACACTGGGGTATGTACATCTGTGACAGCAGTGTGTGCTTATCATTTTCAGTTCTGCTGGGGACATTGTGCGAACCCAGTCTGCAGCTTCATTGATTGTGTCTCTAGGGCAGAGAGCTACCAACTCTTGCAAGGCCAGTAAAAGTGTCAGTTTATATGGTAATAGTTAAATGCACTGGTACCAACAGAAACCAGGACAGCCCCACAAACTCCTCATCTATGGAGCATCTAACCTAGAATATGGAGTCCCTGCCAGGTTCAGTGGCAGTGGGTCTGGGACAGACTTCACCCTCACCATCCATCCGGTGGAGGCTGATGATGTTGTAAGTTGCTACTGTCAGTAGAGTAGGAAGTTTCCTCCTACAGTGCTCCAGGGCTAAACAAAACCCTCTTGGGGTTGCTCATCACTGAGTCTCAGTTTTAGCTGTGTCTTTGCCAACACATCTCAACCATGTGATTTTAGAAATCTTGTTTGTACAAAGAATGAAGCTGTGAAACAGAGATTTCATAAACTGACATGCCTGTTTGTCTAAACCCGGATGCTTTAGAATTTTTCAATTTGCTTCATTATTAAACATTTCCTTTTAAAAATATAGTATGTGTGTACACATATACATGTACGTGCATGCATCTATACGTGTATTTGTGTGCATCTGTGTGTGTATTTGTGTGTTCAATAGACTGAGTAGATGATCATTTTAAACTTACAGGAAACTTTCCTCATTCTCTGAAAATAATCAGAGCTTGAAAACTGAAGCTTGTTAGTTGTCTTGCAGACACAAGTTGACATTCTGACCTTAATGTCACATTTCCTCTTTTATTTTCTTGAGATTTCAAAGTCCCTCTTCAGCACATCACACAGACAAGCTTCCTTCAGCTGATTTACTGCTTGTATTCTGTTCTGCATCTCCGTGTCCATCACAGATGCTCATCCATGGTCTTAGACTCATTAGCTGTTATTTTCTCCTCATCCAATACTCACATCCTTCTCTATGATATCTTTCACAATGTGGTCATATTCTCTTCTTGCCTAATTCACCTTTTGCTGTCTTCTAATGTGGGAGGAGTGATATATATATCTCACCAGCTGACCTGGAAATTTTTATTTAGTGTCTAGTGACCCTAAACCTGCAACCCAACTGCCCTTTCTCCCTGACTGCTGGATAACATGTCACCATGTCCAGTTCCTTTTCATTTTATAAATCTACCATTACAGACACATGAACTCTAGAGGCCCAAGTGTGCACAGCCATGGTCATTGAAGGTTTACGTTGTACACACTCTCCACTTCTACATGAGCCTTCTTTGGGCTTCTGCATCCTCCCCACGTGGAGTGAGAAAGCTCAATGGAATGATCCCTAGCAATTTTTCTGAGACACGGGACTCTGAGTTTTTCAAGTTTATAGTCCTAGTTCAGGATAGTGAGACTGTGTTGAGTTAGTCTTAGTGATGCACAATAAGTTAGCACAAACATAGTGACTACAATCCGAACATGTATATTCTAGGCTACAGATAAGGTGTTGTCAAGGCTGCATTCTCATGTAGGTACACAAAAGTATCTCCTTCTGGGCTAGTGAGGATGATGTCACAACTTTTTTCTTTTAATTTTGAAATAGATTTTCACAAAGTTTCCCAAGATTATCTTGAGTTTGCAAATATTCTCACTCAACCCCTCACATACCAGGATAGAATCCTGATCCACCTGAGTGTCACAGTGGCTTTCACACAGTTACTGATGTACATGCAGTAAGGAAATCATGAAGGAGGTCGAAGATTTTAAGATTACTACTAATCAGCCTCCATGAGGAGGGGTTGCATGAACTTTATCCCTAAACATAGGAAAACATATGTATTTTATTCAAATTCACAAGGAGCCTTTCATGAAACAAACCCATATAGTGAGTCACAGAGCAAAAGTTGTCATTGAATGAAAAAAGAAATAAAAAGAAAAGGAAAGGACATGACTAATCCTCCATATGATGGAGGGGAGTTTATTGTAGATAAGATCGAAAGCTTTGGTAGAGAATGAACAGGGACATCTTGGAGAGTTCTGAGCGGATTTGAACAAACTGAGCTGGGTCATATGGAGAGGGGAGAGAGAGGAACCAGGTATAGCATCCAGGAGGTCAAAGGTACAAAAAAATGGCAGGTAGCCAAAATGTCTGGATTATATAGGGAAGATCCTCTGGGGGAAGGGCAGCCCTGACTAAGGGCTGGGCAGGTTAGGGTAGAGAGTATTGTATGCCAGCCATACCCCGTAACAGGTAGGGAATGAGGGATGCTGGGAGAATCTGGAGGCCAGGTCTGCTTTGAAATGTTAAATAAGTACCTCAGCCATTTGTCCCAGGTTTGAAACTTAACAGTCACATTTATATGATCTCTACTTTTACTATGGCTGAATAATATTCCTTCAACATATGTACCACTTTTTTTTAAATCAGTTCATCTTTTGATGTCCAGTAGGTTTATTTAAATTCTTACCACTGTGAGTAGTACAGCAATGAACATGGGTGTGGGAGTTGATCTATTTAATGATGATTAGAATGTTCAGGAAATTACCTAGTGTAGGAATAGCTGGATCACATGGTAGTTCCACGTTTTCTTGAGGACCCTCCACACTGTTGTCCTTGGTTACTGTATCAGGTTGCAGTCCTTTCAGCAGCCTTTATGTCTTACTCTTTCTGTACAGCCCTCCCACCATTTCTATTCCTTTTCGTGATTTTCTTTTTATTAATTTTTCATGTAGAGTGATTTTTGTGTGTTTGTGTTGGTTTCTATCTCACTATCAAAATGAGAAGACTCTACAAGCCACAAGGGTCATCCTTAAATTACTAACAATTTTCAGAAGAACACAGGTTATAGGTACACTGGAACTCCCTTTACCTTCAATTATATATAATTATTTAGAAGAAATTTGGGTAATGTTTCTTTTTCTGCTTGGTATTGCCACGTTGAGTATGCAGTAGCTGAACGCCCCACTAAGACTTTTTCTTGATGAAGATATGTTTCCCATGGGGCACAGAACTCATCTGTAACTTGTTGATCTGTTCTTCCTCTCAGTCCAGTTCATGCAATCTTCTATGATGTTCCAAAGACAAGTAACACATATTGGCAGTTGGTCTACCTAAGTAGGGAAGTTTTCATTTAGGTTATAGCACTGTATGAGGAGATTGTGTGCCTTTTATACTGTAGTAAATGACAACATCCTCTGCCTTCATTCTGCTGATTTTAAGTATGAAATGAGTATGTCCCTTGACCCAGTGCCACTGAGTCTGTCAAGAACTCCAGAATCAAGTTTCAAAATATTATAAATTGGTAGCTATGGCCAATTTCTTGTCTTGTATACAATCCATTTCAAGTAGGTTAGTTTTAGGAGACTCTGATTTGACCGGCAAGAGATGAAGGTAAGGTCTCTAATGATGACAGCAAGAGATGACAAAGTCTGAGTCATCTCAGCATCTTCAGAGGATCCTGAAAGAATGAGAGACAAGTATGAGGTGATGCAAAATCATTAGCCATTTAAATATTTAAGTATATTTATCTGAAATTTTATACTGACTACCATGTGATTTTGTTTTGTACATCCTCAATATCCAATTTGAATACATACTTCAGTATTTTCATCCAATAAAATGCCCTCAGAGATTTCTTCACAGCATTTTACTCTTTGCAAATGATAATCATCACCAGATTCCAGGTGCCTGTTCTTTCTGGATACTTTCTATGACAAATGCAAAATCCCTGTCCCACTTTGCATGACGAATACTGCTCATCTCTCATGTGCACAGAAAGCACACAGGAAGCAATGTGACCTTAGATCTCATCCTGTGCTGCTTTGCTTTCTCATCTCTGACCTCATCTGTGATCCTGAGCATTAGTACCTAAACTATAGAGAAAGATCTTCATTCTGAGAACTCATCTAGTGGAGCCAAGCAGAACTGAGATTTCTTCCAATCCTTGAAGAGAAAAGTCTCCCTGGAGAGCTATATGTAAACTGCTAGTGGGTAATGTGATAATGGAAAGAACCAAGAAAAGGGGGGGCAGTCTATCTGGTGAGACACTGGTATAAATTTCTATTTTTGGAAGAAAACCCAAAGAGTTCATGCTACCCACAGCAGTGAACAGAGTCAGCTCTGAAATTCTGTCTCTGTTTGAAGGACATGAGGAACATGATTCTCAATGCTAATACAGTATTAGAGACCTTGGAAATGCATAAGCTGGTCAATCTCTCAAAAGGGAAAAGCTAACACAAAGGAAAAGCTGATATTTACAGGAACTTAAGAGTTTCTATCATTCATACTACAGATTTCAGCTTCTTCAAGATCTCCTGCTACCAAGTAAAATAAAGTAATAATTCCAAGACATGTTAATAATAGTCCTTTTCTGAACATACTGGATTAAAATTTATAAAATTATGTTGGTGAGACTTCATGGATACAGCTTCTAAACTAAGATACACAATCTGACAGGAAACTCACTGATCCTCTGGGTCTTACTAGCTATTGTCACCATGTTTCTCAGTGTTTCTTGAGCCTGAGATGTGAGATTGTTTTTTAGATATATCCATTTAGGCTGGGTTCCACACATTTCTACATAGATTGGAATGGCTTTCTTTTTTTTAAATTTATTTTACAATACTATTCAGTTCTACATATTAACCACAGATTCCCTTGTTCTCTCCCTTCCTGCTCCCCTCCCCTTCCCCCCAGCCAACCCTCCATTCCCACTTCCTCCAGATCAAGGTCTCCCCTGAGGACTGGGATCGACCTGATAGACTCAGTCCAGGCAGGTCCAGTCCCCTCCTCCGAGATTGAGCCAAGCGTCCCTGCATAAGTCCCAGGTTTCAAACAGCTAACTAATGCAACGAGCCCAGGGTCTGGTACCACTGCCTAGATGCCTCCTAAACAGATCAAGCCAATCGACTGTCTCACCTATTCAGAGGGCCTGATCCAGTTGGGGGCCCCTCAGCCTTTGGTTCATAGTTCATATGTTTCCATTCATTTGGTTATTTGTCCTGAAGGGCGAGGGTCGAGGGAAAGAGAGTGGGAGATCCTAGCTGGATTAGACTCCCAGCGCTCCACCAAGGGCCTAGCCGTGGCTGTCTGCATCCAGATTCCTAAGTCCTTGGATGGGGTTTATGGCACAACTATTAGGGTGTTTGGCCATCCCATCACCAGAGTAGGTCAGTCGCGGCTGTCTCTCAACCATTGCCAGCAGTCATTGTTTGTAATAGTGGACTGCTACTCACATCACCAGTGAGGCTACCTCAAAAACAGGATCCCAAGAAAAACACAGAGAACTGGATGAGATCTACATGAACAGCCTGGACATGAGTGGGAGCAATAAACGACAAGTGTCAAGGGAAAGAGAGCAGGAGATCCTAGCTGGATCAAGAAAAGAGAGGGAGAACAAGGAATAGGAGACCATGGTAAATGAAGACCACATGAGAAAAGGAATGGCTTTCTATAATGGTTTCCATCTGTTACAAGGAGAAGTTTCTTGATGAGGGTTGAAGACAACCATTATCTGTGGTAATAGGACAAATTATTTGCATGCAGTTAAGGATTATGCAGCTTTAGTGAGACACAGAGTTTAGAGACTCCTCCAAGATGCATGGCTACACTAGCCCTGGATAGTTGGCTAGGTTTCAGGTATATGGCATGATTTCCCCCTTGTTGAGTAAGTCTTAAGTTCAATTAGAAAGCTGTTGCTTACCATCAAGATATACATGTCTATACTGCCCACTTACGTATATAGTACAATACCTATTGTTCCTTGTGGTTCATAGGTGTCATAGCTGGGTAGAGCTGCTGGTTGCTTCCTTCTATTGGGAGCTTGCATGGAAACTTACAGTATGGAGAATGCTAGTCCTCAGGGAGAATGCATTCAGTTCCAGTTCAGAGGACTCTGAATCCTGTCACATTTGTCTAAAGTGCAATATCATTTGTGAAATATTTACTGCAACCTTAGGCATACAAGCTACATATTAGGTATAGAAGACAAAGATTGACTGATAAGAAATCATAGGGAAATCTATTTTAAAATACTTTTGGTATTCTATAACTTTACTGTTTATTAAAGATGAAAGCTAATCTGCATATTAGTGATGTTGTGTGCTGCTCATTATGACAAAGGAAGTTAATCTGTTCTAATGTTTGATTTCATACTATGTAGTACAGTATTAACATATTTCAAAGTATGTTGATAATGTAATTTATAATCATCAATTCTCAGAGTCCCAGTAGAAAACGTCAGAAATGTGCTCAGAGGCAATTAAGGAATTTTTGGAAAATTTATCAGATCCAAAGCTAAAATTCTTTTAACCACTTCTCATGTGACTCAAATCAGGCCCTCAAACAGTAACATCTGTAGTTCAGCACTGTAATGGTATACAACCCAAAGATATAGGAAACTGATACTTATATGGTAAGGAATAATGGTTGGTAACTAAATTATTATGTTTTATGACAACAAAAAACCTTGTATGTATGGTGAGAACAATTCTGTGCATAACATAATAGTCTAAAATCCAAGGAAAGACTTCATTTGCAGTGTTACATGGTATGTCGGCATGCATAATGCAAAGTGTGCATGTTGTGTGTTCAGGACCAAGGCTGTAAAGTCCTATGATACAAAACAGCTAAGCAATGCCAGAAACATCTCAAATTCATTCTGCATTAGCTTTCCAATTGCTCATGGTTGATGTGCATTCAGAACTTTTATTTTTGCCAATGTTTGATGACCTATGGGATCAGTTACATGACCCACAGATTTAGTTCTAGGACATGCATTTCTCCAGTAAAGCAAACTTTGTCAGTGTTGGACTTCAGTGTCAGATTACAACATGACTTCCAGAGGAATTCCTGCTTTTTCGCTCTCTCCCTCCATTTGCTATTTTTGATAGCACATTTTCAGTCTCTAGCATTTGGTAGGGTAGTGTCAAGATGCTGTTTGGTTTATGTTTACAATGACATTAATCCCTTATCACCCTATGGTTAAATAAGGATGCCACATAAATCCATGGAGTTAACGCGGGTTTTGTCTTTGCTCTCTGGTGGATGCTCAGCTTGGAAACTGTAGTTGGAGTATGTAGTGTTCTCCATTCACAGCAGGATGTAAATGACTTTGGAGCTGGGAAATTTGGGGCTAGTGTTACACAAAACTGGTCCAAAATTTGTCACCTTTCCTTCTGACTTTCATTTTTTACTTCTCCCGATTCTTTATCCCCCTTTCTCCTTTCCCCTTCCTTCCCATCACTGAATTTCCCTTCTTTCTTTCCTTCTCTCTCCTGCTCTTTTCCTCCCTCCTTTCTTCTGTCTTTTCCTCCTTCTCTTCCCTTTCTTCTTTTTGTCATTCAGCCTTCATTCATTTTCACTTCCTTTTCCTCCACTTCCTGTTCCTCCACTTCCTTTTCTTCTACTTCCCCTTTGTTGTTTTCTGTTGTTACCCACCTTGTTAATTTTTTCCCAGGGATTGCTATTCTGAGTTAGCTCTACCATCATGTCTGTGAACTGATATAAACATGTCATTGGCTGTGAATGGAAGCCTGTCATTAGAGCTTCTAGATGTTTGTGGGTGGAGAGCTCTGAGTTGGACAATTAGCTTCTGAGTTGATTTCCACCCCAGTGATTGCTTATTCCCTCTGATAGTATTGCCTGTTGATTTCTTCAGTCTCTCTCACACAAACTGCCATGCTGTTTGCTTCCTCGTTTGCTGACCACTTTGCATGGGCTCCTGCAGGACATCCCACCTTCTCAGGTTTTATAAAACAGGCTTTTCCAGTGAGAACTGAGCTGTATCAGACAAGCATAGGTTACAAGATGGAATCAGAGACCCAGGTACTCATGTCTCTGCCTCTCTGAGTGTCTGGTAACTAATTTAAAATTATTATAATCTTTTCAGAGTAATGCTTTTGCAGAGAAAGACCATGCAAGCATACAATAACTAGGAGAAAAATCTGTTCTGGAACTCACTTTGTTAACCAGACTGCCCTCAAACTCACAGAAATCCTCCTGCCTCTGCCTCCCAAGACAGGGATTAAAGGTGTGTAACACTATACTTGCTTAGAAAAGATATTTTTAATATCAATGTTTGTGTTACAAAGTCCTTTAATATGAATGCATAACAGTTTTCTCTCATCAATTGCAGATGCCTAAGGGGGCATCATGATGATCCAGTTTCCATCCTCCATGGGTGTGTGTCAGCAGGAGAGAGGGCTTCCATGAATAGTAAGTCCAGCAAGAGTCTGTTTGGCAGCTATATCCAGAAGAACCCCTTTACCTGTTTATCAGGAGAAATGAGGGCAGGTTCCTAAAGTGTGGATCTAATGGGTATCCACCAGAAACTCTGGGGTCCAGGATGGGACTGCCTTTATAAGTCACTTGGCCTTTTTCCTTTGCTGCTCTTAATATTTTTTCTTATTCTGTATGTTTAGTGGTTTGATTATTACGTGGCAAGGGGACATTGTTTGGATCCATTCTATTTGGTGTTCTGTAATCTTCTTGTATCTTCATAGACATGTCCTTCTTTAGGTTGGGAATGTTTTCTTCTATGATTTTGCTGAATATGTTTTTTGTGTGTGCCTTTAATATGGAATTCTCCTCCTTCTTCTATGCCTATTATTATTTTAGGTTTGGAATTTTCATGGTGTCCCAGATTTCCTGGACATTTTGTGTTATGACTTTTTTGGCTTTAGTGTTTTCTTTGATTGATTAATGTGTTTCATCTATTATATCCTCCACACCAGAGAGTCTCTCTTTCATCTCTTTTATTCTGTTGATTATGCTTGTATCTGTAGTTCCTGTTTGTTTAGTCAGATTTGCTATTTCTAGCATTCCCTCTGTTTACGTCTTCTTTATTTCGTCCATTTCAATTTTCATGACTTGAACTGTTTCTTTCACCTCTTTGATTGTTTTTTTCCTTGGTTTTCTTGGCTTTCTTTAAGTTGTTTATTGATTTCTTCCAATTTTTTGTTTGTCTTTTCCTCTATTTCTTTAAGGGAATTTTTCATTTCTCCTTTGAAGTCATTTCTCTTTACTCAGAAGGCATTTGAGGGTCTGGAACGACTCATATTGACTAAGAGAACCCACTGGCTGCTCTTTCAGAGGGTCTAGATTCAAATCCCAGTACCCACATGGTGGCAGTTCATAGTAATCTGTAACTTCAATTCTAGAAGCTCTGAGTCCCTCTTCTGGCTTTTGTAGGCACCAGGGAAACAGGTATTGCACAGACATGCATGCAGCCAAAACATCCATAAACATGAAAATTAAAAATAGATAAAGAAAGCACTCCTATTGTCTCTATTTCCCTGCTAGTATGTCATCCACAGTGGTTGAAGGTGATGGATCACTAATAGGTTTACCTTAAGTGCATGTTGGAACAAGCATTAAAGAGCCCTCAGTTCTGACTTGTTCCTTTGAGTTCTCCAATTTCATCCTCTCACATAGATTCAGAGAATCTCTTCCTGAGAGTCTCTCCTCAGAGATGCAGCATGGGTGGCCCTGGGTCTGCTTAGGCAGGACAGATTTTGTTCATGGAAGCCACTCTGTATAGAGACTTCCTAAACTTTGAATGCTGTAATAAACTCCCACATACTCAGGCACCACCCCACTGATATTTGTCCCAGGCCCAGTGCCACTGAACAAGTCAGGGACCTTAGCTGGAAGCCTCATAATTTAGAAACTGTGAAGACTGGACTCGTTTATGTAGAAGCTAAGTTAAATAGTGGTTCCATCACTGTCTAAGAGTTCTGACTAGAGCTGAGGAGATGGAGACTGGCTTTCCAAAGATGGACTGAGTGAGTGTAGTTTGGGTCATCTCAAAATCTTCAGTAGGTCTTAAATATGAAGCATAGATGTTCACCTGGGAAAGAAATTCAATGTCATAGGCAATACAGTCATCTATTGAATAGTTTAACACTTATTGTGAGTTATGAACTAAAAATATTCAGTTTTTAAAAAGAGCGAAGATTTGTAAACAATGTTCTAGGATTTGCTCATAACAATCCACTCCTCCTATATCTTAATCAGAGAACAGGTCCTTCTTGTCAAGTCTCTCTCAAGATCACAGGTATAAACATCATAGGTCCAGCATTTGTTACATGTGAACTGAATACATATGGATGGCAGCAGGCTTCCTATAGATCACCATGCATCCCCATTCACTTTATTTCTTTTCTCCATCCTTGCTAGGAATCCAGAGCATCAGCAGCCCTAGGAACTGAGTAGAGAATCTCATTTGAGAGGGTGAACTAAGGATTCCAGACCAGTTAAAGCAAGGTTGCAGGTGAGCTTTTATTTGACACTTGCAAAGAAGACACAGAGAACAATATGCAAATCTCATTCTTGTTGTGGATATCGCTCTGTATAAATAAGATGCTGTTTGACCAGTAGCCAGGCAGGAAGTATAGGCAGGACAAGCAGAGAAGAGAATTCTGGGACATGGAAGGCTGAGACAGAGAGATGCTGCCAGCCGCAGCCATGACAATCGAGATGTAAGGTGCCGGTAAGCCACAAGGCATGTGGCAATTTATAGACTAATAGAAATGGGTTAATTTAAGATGTAAGAATTAGATAGCTAGAAGCCTGAGCCATTAGGCCAAACAGTTTAAATAATTTAAGAGTGTATGTGTTTATTTTATAAGTGGGTATGGAAAGGTATAGGCTAATAAAAATTGGTTAATTTAAGATATAAGAACAGCTAGCAAGAAGCCTGCCACAGCCATACAGTTTATAAGTAATATAAGTCTCTGTGTGGTTACTTGGTTGGGTTTGAGTGGTTTGTGGGTCTGGCAGGCGAGAAAGATTTGTCCTGACCGTGGGACAGGCAGGACCAGAAAAACTCTAGCAATACATGGTGGGTAAGTTGAAAAGAGCCAGACAAAAGTAAGGAGACTCTGGGGTGAGGCAAGTGATATAAATACCTTTTATATTTGAAGGAATCCATATTTCTTGAACCAGCCTACATAATCCCATGGTGAATGTCTGAGATCTGCGGGGAATACACAGTACATACATCCCTGCCCCCTTATGACAGCATCCGGAAGCCCAAGGTTACAGGTGTGTGTGTGTGTGTGTGTGTGTGTGTGTGTGTGTGTGTGTGTGTGTTTGCATGTGTGTATCTGCACTTTGCACAGGCAACTCTGTGGCTCTCCCTCAGCCTGTAATTAAAAAGAAACAAGTCTCTTGAGCAATAGGTCTTTGTCACCAGTTTGTGGAGAGCAAGAAATAGCCAGAGTTGTTTGGGGTTCCCATGGGGGGACCCTCTGAGCAACAACTTATTAAGATGTAACCCCATTCCTTACATGGAGGTTTCATGTGGTGGTGAAAGATGTCTAGTTGAGGTTTAACAAACCTTTATTATTTGCTGACTTCACTTAAATTTCTTTCATATGTTTACATGTTAGGAAGTCTCTACTGAAGTAGGTTTCCATAAGATCTCTCAAATGGCTCTTAGTGTTAATTGTCCATTCCTGTATTCCTTCCCTTACTACTCTCTTTCATCCCTAACATATCTCATTAAACATGGAGAAATTGGCTGGTGCCCAACTAGAGCTTTCACACCGACTGGCTAGTGTTCATGGTGCTGAAAGATAATCTGCATTCTACCAGAGGAGAGAGGTGACCACCAACCCAGTCATAAACCCTGTGATCTAGAATGGTTGTGGAAGTAACCTACTTCTATGTAATTGGACTCAATGCTTACTCCATGAGATACAACCTATGCCTGATACTATGCTGGTGGCCAAGAACCTGGGACTAGATAGGTCATGGACCCAGTGGAAACCAAGATATTATTTCTGCTAAAGGAACACAGCAATGAAATGACTCATAATTCTGTTATACTATAGGTCAGTGTCCTGCTTAGCTTCCATCAGAGAAAATTCTTGATGCAATAGATAAGAACTAATACAGAGAATCACAAGCAGACAAGGTACAGAGAGTGGGAGACCTTGGAACATTCAGTCATAAAAGGAATGTCATAATCAAACTCCTCCTTGAGGGTTCAGGAATCTCTGTGGAAGAGGAGGGGTGAAGATTGTGATAGTCAGATAGGATTGATGAAAACAGGAAATCACAGAGACTTACCTAGAACTTGCTATGTACTCCAGGCTAGCTTTAATCTTATGGTCCTCTTGCTACTGTCTCCCCAGTTCTGGGATTACAGATGTGAATCTCAACTCTTTATCATGATATTTTATTTATTTTTGTTTCTTGTAATTTACACAGAATACTGGGTCTATAATGTACTTCTTATATATGCTTTCATGTTTCACTACTCTGAATCTTGGAAGGTTCTTTGATTTCTGTTATTGTTACTGATTTTCATCCATACACAAATATTTTTTCCTTTGGATGGCAAAAATCTATGATATTGTGGTCTATTTTTCTTTGTACGATTATTGCTTGATTTGGCATGGCTATACCCCTTCTGGCAAAGTTTTTGTCTGTTCAATATGTCAGCAAGACCATGTTGACCCATTTCAATATAGCTAATTTCTAAATTACCATAGAATATGTATTTCTGGAATAAATACTCTTGGCAGTGTTTGTCTACAGCCATGACTTCTTGGAGAAATTTGGTTTCTTTTTTTTTAAGGAGATGACACAATTTTTATTCCTACCACTTGTTCCCCAGTCCCATAATACATTTGGTTTGGTTTATTTCCCTTCCATTTCCCCAAATTTAGAGGCATCTTTCAGTTATCAAAGTGGTGGGGATGATACTTGCTAGTTTCTGCTGGGTTTATCTTTGCTTCAAGATTAAAGCTTCTCTGATCCCAGGCTTAAATTCATGACCCCCATTATTTCCACAGAGCGAATCCTGGGCTTTTCTTTGCATCTCTGTCCTATACTTATCCTGAAACTGGAGGCCAGATGTCTGAGACACTTTTCATTGTCCTCTGTGTAAGAGTGGCTTTGCAGATGGATGATAACAAATTTTAACCCAATAACCCCCTTCCCCCATCTCTCTCCCTTCTTTTATTACATGTCTTCTTACTCTGTTTCCTAATTTGTTGTTGCAAGTTTTGAGAGCATATCTTATGATTTCCCTAGGACTGAAAATCTGAGATACCTCTCCTCACATTTCTGCAAAAGTCACCTGATTTAAATATGTCTTGGATATTAACCCACAGCTGTTCTTAAAGTACCTAGTATAGTTCTCTTGGAAAGCAGTAAATGGATCCCTTTCAGTGATTGCTCACGCTCTCTGTGAAGTTATGTTTGTCTTGAATTTTAACCCACAGCTGTTATTAGAGCACCTAGCAGATTTTTCTTGGAAATGCTGTAAATGGATCCCTTTCAGTGATTGTTCATGCTCTCATTGATGGTATTTTTGCCTGTTGATTGACACCAGCTGTTCTCACACAAACTCCCTAGGCATTTGCTTTTGTATTTGCTGACTGCTTTGCATGAGCCCTTCCAGCCCAGCCCAGCTGCTCAGTATTTATAAACAAGGGCTTTCCAGTGAAAACTGCATCATACAGCAGGGGGAGCAAGATGGAGTCACAAACTCAAGTTCTCATGTCCCTGCTGCTCTGGGTGTCTGGTGAGAAATTACAAAATATTATAATTATTTCAGTGTCAGGGCACAATGTTTCTTACATAATAATACTTTGACAATATGACATTATAAGGACATTAAATGACATTTTCACTGTCATAATGTGTGTTTGTGTTTCTGTGCATGTTCATTGTCATTTCATGGTCACAGGTATCTGTGGGGACATCGTGATGACCCAGTCTCCATCCTCCCTGGCTGTGTCAGCAGGAGAGAAGGTCACCATCAGCTGCAAGTCCAGCCAGAGTCTGTTTGGCAGCAATAGCAGGAACTACTTGAACTGGTACCAGCAGAAACCTGGGCAGGCTCCTAAACGTCTGATCTACTGGGCATCCACTCGGGACACTGGGGTCCCTGATCGCTTCATAGGCAGTGGATCTGAGACAGATTACACTCTCACCATCAACAATGTTCAGGCTGAAGATCTGGCAGATTATTACTGTCAGCAGCTACACAGTACTCCTCCCACAGTGCTTCAGCCTCCAACAAAAACCTCCTCTGAGAGTCTCAGCAGCTGCCTGCACCACACACAGCCCTGGACCTGCACACTTCCACTTCCCCCTTCTGCCTGAGAGCCAGTGTGCCTGAAACACTGATGTAAAAGTTTGCAGAGCCCAGCTAAATATAATGAGTTCAATGTCTCTTGGTATGAAAAACGTATATATGGAAATTCAGGAAAGAACTCGGTATTATCTTTCTGTTCTTCTGAAACACATTACCACAAATTCTGTTGCTTCAGTATTAGAGATTTATATTTTTGTGGATATGGAGTTCTGGTGTCTAACATATGACTCTTTAGGCTGAAGTGATAATGTAGGCAAAAATCATTTCAGTTTGCTGCTCTAGGAAAGTTTCTTTCTTTTTCTAGCTGATAGAAGACTGTCTTACTTCTTTTCTGCTAAATATTTCTCAAGGTTTTTCTTTCCTTTTTCATAAATTCTTTTAATTTTAAATTATATTTTAGTTAATTACATTTTTGTGCATGCATGTGTACATGTATGGAGGTGCACAAATGTAGTCAGAAGAAAACTTGGATGTGAGTCTTTCTTTTTGTGATATGGGTTCTGGGGATAAATCTCAGGTCTGATGTCAAGCTCTGTGGCAACTGTCTTTGCATTCTCAACAATCTTGCTTCACATTGAATTTATTAATGTTTATTCATAGCATACAAATGTCATACATCAATGTCTTTCAAGTATATCCCTCATCCACTAACCTTTCTAATTTCCCCTTCTCTTCCCTGCTGTTATCCATTTTTGCATTATCCATGTAATCTCTTGTATTTTTATCACATCATACACATATATACATAAGTACATACACACATTTGTATACACATACCACATACATATGCACATATACAAACACACACACATATACATGATCATGAACCCATAAAGAGATACACATACATGCACACATATATATGTACATACACAAACTTAGTACACAACATATTTAGAATCCAAAAAGAAATGAAAATGTGATATTTGTTGCCCATGTTTCTGGGGCTGCATTTCCCTCAGAGGACTCCTCATCTGCTTTCCAACTGTGGATACCAAGAATCCTCTCTCCACTCTAATGTTGGAAGTAATGATGTGTTAACATGTGCTGCTGTCCGGTCTTTCCATCACATATCGATTAGTAGAATTTCGTGTTTTTAGAGGGCAATCATTTGTGCACCTGTGTGAAATATATGCAAATTAATCTTATCAATATTTTGGTTAAGAAAATTATCAAGCACCTATTTTGGAGATATAGCAGGGAACAAGTGTGTTACAGACTACATAAAATTGCTGGAGATCTCCAAATACCTTAAAACTATCTCCTTAGGAATCAGTGTGTCCAAAGTTGCATGTTGTGGTTGTGCCTGGAAACACAGTTGTGCCAGGTGTTTCCCCAGGAAAATCTTGAAGTGATGTCGACTGTGCCAAGTTTAGAGTTTTCTTCACTGTGACAAAACATCTGAGGAAAACAACTTAAAAGGCAAAGATTTCTTCAGCTCACAGTTTCTGTGTCAGACCAACATAGGTTAGCATCATTGTTGTGGACACAAATGAAGTTGAATATCATGGAGGAAGGACATGACAGGGGAAAGATGTTTATCTCATGGCAGCTGAGAAGCAAAGGGAGGTGGGACAAAGCCAGGGACTGGACACAGTCTTTAGAAACATTCCCCTAGTTCCTCAGTTAGCACTAACTTCATACTTTCCACCACCTCCGAATAATACCATTTAATCATGAATCAGCAAAAGATTAATCCAGAAATTGAGTCATAGCATTCATGATCCATTCACTTTTTTTTCTCTTTTTTATTATTATTATTATTTATTTTACAATACTATTTGGTTCAACATAATAGCCACAGATTCACTTGTTCTCTCCCTTCCAGCCCCCCTTCCCTTCCCCCCAGCAAACCTCGCATTCCCACCTCCTCCAAATCAAGGTCTCCCCCAAGTACTGGGATCGACCTGATAGACTCAGTCCAGGCAGGTCCAGTCCCCTCCTCCCAGACTGAGCCAAGCGTCCCTGCATAAGTCCCAGGTTTCAAACAGCTAACTCATGCAACTAGCCCAGGACCTGGTACCACTGCCTAGATGGCTCCCAAACATCAAGCCAATCAACTGTCTCACCTATTCAGAGGGCCTGATCCAGTTGGGGGCCCCTCAGGATTTGGTTCATAGTTCATGTGTTTCCATTCATTTAGTTATTTGTCCCTGTGCTTTATCCAACCTTGGTTTCAACAATTCTCGTTCATATAAACCCTCCTCTTTCTCACTAATTAGACTCCCAGCACTCCACCAGGGGCCTAGCCGCAGATGTCTGCAGCCACAATCCTCAGTCCTTGGATGGGGTTTATGGCACAGCTATTAGGGTATTTGGCCATCCCATTACCAGAGTAGGTCAGTCCTGGCTGTCTCTCGACCATGGCCAGTAGTCTTTTGTAGGGGTATTTTTGTGGATTTCTGTGGGACTCTTTAGCATTTTGGTTCTTCCTTTTCTAATGTGGTCTTCATTTTCCATGGTCTCCTATTCCTTGTTCTCCCTCTCTTTTCTTGATCCAGCTAGGATCTCCCGCTCTCTTTCCCTCGACCCTCGCCCTTCATTGCTCCAACTCATGCCCAGGCTGTTCATGAAGATCTCATCCATTACTCCGTGTCTTTCTTGGGGTCCCTTTTTCCAGGTAGTCTCACTGGTGATGTGAGTAGCAGGCCAGTCATCCTTGTTTCACATCTAGCATCTTCCTATGAATGAGTACGTACCATATTTGTCTTTCTGAGTCTGGGTTACCTCACTCAGGATGATTTTTTCTAGATCAATCCATTTGCCTGCAAACAACATGATGTCATTGTTTTTCTCTGCTGAGTAGTATTCCATTGTGTATGTGTGCCACAATTTATTTATCCATACTTCAGTTGAAGGGCACCTAGGTTGTTTCCAGGTTTTGGCTATTACAAACAATGCTGATATGAACATAGCTGAGCAAGTGCTCTTGTGGTATGATTGAGAATTTCTTGGGTATATGCCCAGGAGTGGTATAGCTGGATCTTGGGGGAGATTGATTCCCAATTTTCTAAGAAAGCGCCATATTGATTTCCAAAGTGGTTGTACAAGCTTGCATTCCCACCAGCAGTGGAGGACAGTTCCCCTAGCTCCACATCCTCTCCACATAAGCTGTCTTCAGTGTTTTTGATCTTAGCCATTCTGACAGGCATAAGGTGGTATCTCAGAGTTGTTTTGATTTGCATTTCCGTGATGATTAGGGATGTTGAGCAATTCCTTAAATGTCTTTCAGCCATTTGAGTTTCCTCTGTTGAGAATTCTCTGTTTAGTTCTAAAGCCCATTTCTCAATTGGACTGTTGGTCATTTTGATGTCTAATTTCTTGAGTTCCCTATATATTCTGGATATCAGTCCTTTGTCACATGTGGAGTTGGTGAAGATCTTTTCCCATTCTGTAGGCTGTCGCTTTGCCTTGTTGACTATCCTTTGCTCTACAAAAGCTTCTCAGTTTCAAGAGGTTCCATTGATTGATTGTTTGTCTCAGTGTCTGTGCTACTGGTGTTGTATTTAGGAAGTGATCTCCTATACCAATGCGTTAAGGACTACTTCCTACTTTCTCTTCTACCAGGTTCAGAGTAGCTGGATTTATGTTGAGGTCCTTGATCTACTTGGACTTAAGTTTTGTGCACGGTGACAGATATGGATCTATTTGCAGCCTTCTACACGTTGATATCCAGTTATGCCAGCACCATTTGTTGAAGATGCTTTCTTTTTTCCATTGTACACTTTTGGCTTCTTCGTCAAAAATTATATGTTCATAGGTAGGTGGGTTAATGTCAGGGTCTTCAATTCGATTCCATTGGTCCACATGTCGGTTTTTATGCCAATACCAAGCTGTTTTTTTTATTACTGTAGCTCTATAGTAGAGCTTGAGTCAGGGATTGTGATGCCTCCAGAAGTTGTTTTATTGTACAGGATTCTTTTGGCTATCCTGGGGTTTTTGTTTTTCCATATGAAGTTGAGTATTATTCTTTCCAGGTCTGTGAAGAATTGTGTTGGTATTTTGATGGGGATTGCATTGAATGTGTAGATTGCTTTTGGTAAGATTGCCATTTTTACTAGGTTAACCCTGCCTATCCATGAGCATGGGAGATCTTTCCATTTTCTGGCATCTTCTTCAATTTCTTTTTTCAGGGACTTAAAGTTCTTGTCATATATGTCCTTCACTTGCTTGGTTAGTGTTACCCCAAGGTATTTTATGTCATTTGTGGCTATTGTAAAGGGTGATGTATCTCTAATTGCCTTCTCACCTTCTTTGTCCATTGTATATAGGGGGGCTACTGATTTTTTTTAAGTTGAACTTGTATCCTGCTATGTTGCTGAAGGTGTTTATAAGCTTTATCAATTCCTGGGTGGAATCTTTGAGGTCACTCAAGTATACTATCATGTCATCTGCAAATAGGGAAAGCTTGACTTCTTCCTTTCCAATTTGAATCCCCTTAATCTCCTTATGTTGTCTTATTGCTCTGGCTAGAACTTCAAGTACTATATTGAATAAGTATGGGGAGAGTGGACAGCCTTGCCTCGTTCCTGATTTTAGTGGAATTACTTTGAGTTTCTCTCCATTTAATTTGATGTTGGCTGTTGGCTTGCTGTAAATTGCCTTTATTATGTTTAGGTATGTTCCCTGTATTCCTGATCACTCCAAGACTTTTATCATGAAGGGGTGTTGGATTTTGTCAAATGCCTTTTCTGCATCTAGTGAGATGATCATGTGGTTTTTTTCTTTGAGTTTGTTTATATGGTGTATTACATTGATGGACTTTCGTATGTTGAACCACCCTTGCATCCCTGGGATGAAGCCTACTTGATCATGGTGGATAATTGTTCTGATGTGTTCTTGGAGTCTGTTTGCCAGTATTTTATTGAGAATTTTTGCATCAATGTCCATGAGGGAGATCTGTCTGCAGTACTCTTTCTTTGTTGTATCCTTGTTTGGTTTAGGAATCAGGGTAATTGTAGCCTCATAGAAGGAGTTTGGTAATGTCCCTTCTGTTTCTATTATGTGGAACAATTTAGAGAGTATTGGTATTAACTCTTCTTTGAAGATCTGGTAGAATTCTGTGCTGAAACCAACTGGTCCTGGGCTTTTTTTGGTTGGAAGACTTTTATTGAATGTTTCTATTTCCTTAGGGGGTTATTGGGCTATTTAAATAGTTTATCTGGTCTTGATTTAACTTAGGTATGTAGTACCTATCCAGAAAAATTGTCCATTTCTTTTAGGTTTTCCAGTTTTGTGGAGTAGAGGTTTTTTGAAATATGGCCTTATAATTCTCTGGATTTCCTCAATGTCTGTTGTTATGTCCCCCTTTTCTTTTCTGATTTTGTTGATTTGGATTCTCTCTCTGTGTCTTTTGGTTAGTTTGGATAAGGGATTGTCTATCTTGTTGATTTTCTCAAAGAACCAACTCTTTGTTTCATTAATTTTTTGTATTATTCTCTTAGTTTCTAATTTATTAATTTCACCTCTCACTTTGATAATTTCCTGGCATCTATTCTTCCTGGGAGACTTTGCTTCTTCTTGTTCTAGAGCTTTCAGATGTGCTGTTAAGTCACTAGTGTGAGATTTTTCTAACTTCTTTATGTGGGCATTTAGTGCAATGAATTTTCCTCTTAACACTGCTTTCATAGTGTCCCATAAGTTTGGGTATGTGGTGTCTTCATTTTCATTGATCTCTAGGAAGTCTTTAATTTCTTTCTTTATTTCTTCCTTAACCCATTGGTGATTCAGTTGAGCATTATTCAGTTTCCATGAGATTATAGGTTTTCTGTAGTTTTTGTTGTTGTTGAAATCTAACTTTAAACCATGGTAGTCTGATAGAACACAGGAGGTTATTCCAATTGTTTTGTATCTGTTGAGATTTGCTTTGTGACCAAGTATGTGGTCGATTTTAGAGAAAGTTC